>NC_048414.1:387883-389253 GCF_013103735.1 Etheostoma cragini | reverse complement strand
ACACCATGGGGGGGTCCACGGAGGAGAGACCTCCATCAGGGTGAGATTACACACCATGGGGGGGTCCACGGAGGAGAGACCTCCATCAGGGTGAGATTACACATGGGGAGGGCGTGTAGTACCCACCTGGCCCAGCAATACAGATACTATATGATGCTGGTTATTACACGTGTGTGTCTGTGTGTGTGTGTGTGTGTGTCTGTGTGTGTCTGTGTGTGTGTGTACTAATCTTCTGCTGTGTTCCAGATGGTGTTTAACGTGGTCTACCCGATGGCTCCGGACCAGCGGCGCCACGTCAGCATCAACTCTGCTCGCTGGCTGCCGGACCCGGGGATGGGTCTGGCCTACGGGACCAACAAGGGGGACCTGGTCATCTGCAGGCCTGTGTGAGTCTGCTACACATTATACACACGCTATACACACTCTACCCGGGGATGGGTCTGGCCTACGGGACCAACAAGGGGGACCTCTTGGGGTCTCCTAGCTTCAGCTGATGGTCAACGCTAGGCTACACACTATACACGCCAGGATACACACTAGGCTACACACTATACACGCCAGGATACACACTAGATTACACACTATACATGCCAGGATACACACTAGGATACATACTATACACATTAAGCTACACACTATACCCACTAGGCTACACACTATACACATTAATCCACACACTATACACATTAAGCTACACATTAGGATACACACTATACACACTAGGCTACACATCGATGTTTCCATTTCCCCCCAAATTTGAGTCGCTACTTACTCTGAAGCCAATCACTGCCACTCTATCACTTCTCTCTTTATCACACACACACACACACCCACCCCCCCCAGTGCAGATGTATGAACCCCGGACCCTGCTAGCGGTGCGTGGGCCTTATCGCTGCGTAACGAAGACCTTCAGGACTCATTTCCCTCTTCCCCGTGCTGATGCCCCGGGTAATTAATAGTCTGATTAGATTAAGGGTCTTCGTGCATCCTCTCCCGGGATCAGCTTCCACATTAAGGGAAAGAAGAAGTGGCTCAGAGTGGTCCTGGTCCTCCCTGGTCCCTCCTCCTCCTCCACACACACACACACACACACACACACACACACACACACACACGCTAACGATGTGATTACCCAGGAAGGCCGTTAACTGGAGACCATCAATTAGTGCTAATGCTAACGCTAACGAGGTCACCGGCCGAGAGATTCCACGAAGACGCCCCGCCTCTGCTTTTAGGAAGGCAATTAATCTGTGTGTCTGTGTGTGTGTGTCTCTGTCTGTCTGTCTGTCTGTCCGTGTGTGTGTGTCTGTCTGTCTGTGTGTGTGTGTGTGTGTGTGTGTGTGTGTGTGTCTGTCTGTCTATCTGTGTGT
>NC_048414.1:385613-387848 GCF_013103735.1 Etheostoma cragini | reverse complement strand
TGTCCGTGTGTCTTTCTGTCTGTGTGTGTGTGTGTGTGTCTGTCTGTCTGTGTGTGTGTGTGTGTGTGTGTGTGTGTACGTGTGTGTGTGTCCGTGTGTGTGTAGGTTCTACCGTAGTGATGGGGAGAGTCCAGCTGAGTCCAGCAGTGAGCCGTTGTTCTCCGTTAACAACAGCGGGACGAGTCGGACCCGAGGCTCCGACAGACCGGGGTGAGGACCCTGAACACATCAGTCTTACTATTACTACACACATGTACACACATGTACAACATGTATCACACACATATACACACTTATATTACACATATACACACTTATATCACACATATACACACATATACACCCTCTGTTGTGTTGCTCTGCCTCCATATTTGAACTCTGGGAACAAACCGACGTGTTTTATATGTTTTACAGAGTTCATTTTTGCAAAACGCACGAATATTTGTCAAAAAGAGACAAAAGGTTCGTCTGTTTTTACGACTTCTCTTTAGTTTGCATCAACACCACCTCTCTAATTCATAGTCAATAACCCTCATTTATAGATATATAATATTAGAGTTAAAAAGCAGAAATGATGAGTTATTGTGTCTAATAGTGAAGATCAGAGGAATGAAGAGCGTTGGAAGGAATCAGTTTTATTATAATTTAGTTAAAAAGAAGCTCATATTTCAGATAGAGATATTTATTAAAGGAGTCAAACAACATGAAGGATGAACCAGCATTATTAATAATAATAATAATAATAATATTCCACCAGGAGAAGGACAGCTGTTGTTTTCTAGCTGAACTCTTCTTCTGTGGTTTGTCTTCAGTCCGAACCGCTCTGGCTGGAGACTGGACCGAGACATGGGGCTGATGAACGCCATTGGTCTTCAGCCCCGACATCCCGCCCCCTCGGTGACATCACAGGGGACCCAGACGCCAATCATCCAGCTGCAGAACGCCGAGACCCAAACGGAGAGGGAGCAGCCGGAGCCCAGCGCCCCCCCGGCCCCCCCGCCAGGTACTGGACCAGGACACCAGATCTCTACAGATCTTTACACACGACGTTTAAAAAGGACAACAAGTTAGAAACAGCATGAAAGAGGAAGTTATGTCTTACATCTTAAAGGATATTATTATATAAATATATATCTTATAATATCTTAAAGGATATTATTATATAAATATATATCTTATAATATCTTAAAGGATATTATGTTAATAGTTTCTCCTCCTAACATCGTACCAACTGGCTCGTTACGTTAGTGTCTAATGATTTCATAATTACACTAAGTGAAGATGGTGAAGACACGCTACACCCCCGCACCGCTGCACGGCCACTCGACGGATTCAGACGCAAAGCATGGCGGCTTTAAGGTGCTAACGTTAGCGCAACGTTAGCACAAAGTTAGCGCATCGTTAGCGCGATGTTAGCGCAACGTTAGCACAACGTTAGCACAATGTTAGCACAACGTTAGCGCAATGTTAGCACAACGTTAGCGCAACGTTAGCACAACGTTAGCACAATGTTAGCACAACGTTAGCGCAATCCTAGCACAACGTTAGCGCAACGTTAGCACAACGTTAGCGCAACGTTAGCACAATGTTAGCACAACGTTAGCGCAATGTTAGCACAACGTTAGCGCAACGTTAGTGCAATGTTAGCTTAACGTACGTACATTGTGCTAACGTTAGAGAGAGAGAGAGAGTTACATAAGTACAGGAAGTGAGTACTTTTAGTATCTCTGGAGGTGGAAGAAAAAATATTACTCTCATATAAATATATAAACCTATTATTTTGTCATAACTTGGGCCCTTTAAGACTTGTTGTCTCTCCCCAGATGTCCCTCCTGAGACCCCGTCTACCAGTGGATCGGGGGTGGGGGGGGCGGCGGGCGGCAGCCAGGCCGAAGCCTCAACGGAGCCCAACACGTCATCGGGTACGGGTCCTCCTCCCTGGGGGGTCACCCCCCCCCCCCCTCTGTCACTGACAGCCTTTAACCATGTACAACTACTCTGATAGAAACTCTGTTTGACACACACACACACACACACACACACACACACACACACACACACACAGACACACACACACAGACACACCTATGGCGGTTTTCCACTGCGTGGTATCTACTCGACTCGCCTCGGGTCTACTCGCTTTTTTTGGTTTTCCAGTACGAAAACAAGTCCCTGGGACCTGCTACCAGGTACTTTTTTTAGTACTACCTCAGTCGAGGTTCCAAGCGAGCCGAG
>NC_048414.1:383453-385513 GCF_013103735.1 Etheostoma cragini | reverse complement strand
ATTTTCAGAAAAGGTAAAAAAAAAAAAAAAAAAAAAATCTAATTATTTTAGAAAAGAAATCTGATGTAAAGACTCAAACAACTATCACCTGATTACTTTGATACAGTCATGATGATTATGCCGAGTCATGATCCAGAGTCCTGATCCAGAGTCCCGATCCAGATTTATGCTGAGTCATGATGAAGAGTCCTGATCCAAAGTTCCAATCCAGAGTTATACTGAGTCATGATCCAGAGTCCCGATCCAGAGTTATACTGAGTTATGATCCAGAGTCCCGATTCAGAGTTATGCTGAGTCCTGATCCAGAGTCCCGATCCAGAGTCCTGATCCAGAGTCCTGCCTCCCGTCTTTCCTTCTTTTCAAACATAATTACACATGGTACAAAAACAGGCTTCAGAGTAATGCAGTAGTGCTGAATTTCACTTTAAACACTTCAATCACATCAAAGTTCAACAACACATGGCACCGAACGCAGCACGCTGGAGTAAGAGTGTGTGTGTGTGTCTGTGTGTGTGTGTGTGTGTGCATGACCCCCACCCCCCGGACATGGCACTTCGATAAAATAACCAGGAACCTTGTCTTCCGTCACACTGAAACGTTTTAGAGAGATTCGGGCGGAGAGGAGCTAACAGCGCTAAAGCTAAAGCTAAAGCGCTAAAGCTAAAGCGCTAACGGCGCCCTCGTTCAAGTAGAACCCTTTCTGCAGAGGAATGATGACGCTTCAGCTTCAGTCCAGTTTTTATAAGTGCAGAGGAAGTGCACGCCAAAGAGATAGGAGGGTGGGGGCTGGGGGGGGGGGGGGCGCCCCTTCTTATGCGGGCGGGAGACCCTGTGCAGAGTCCAAGCAGCCCCCGGGTCTCTGAGTTAAGGCTTTGAGGAGCGCTCTAGTCCGCCGAAGCGCCCGGCTTCTCTTGGCCCGAAGGTGGACTACCTACTGTACGGGTCGCCGGGGTAACCGTTGGAGACGCCCCCCCCGCCGCGGGGGCTGTGAGAGGAGGAGGAGGCGGAGGAAGAGGAGGGGGACGACAGCAGCATGGAGGAAGAGGAGGGGGCCGGCGGCGAGTCGTCGTCGTCCGTCCGCCCGCCGTCGAACACGTCGTCCACGTCGCCGAGCGAGAGCCCCGGCGGCGCCCGCGGGCCCCACGCGGCGAGCTGCTCGGCCGGGGGGGGCGACACGGGGGGGTCCGCCGGCAGCCGGGACGCCCCCGCCGCCGTCTGCGAGCCGCGGTGGATGCGATGGCTCACGATGATGTTGTTGCCGAAGCCGCCCATGGACGCCATGGTGGTGCTCTGCTCCCGCTGCACCACCGCCGTCATGCCGCCCTCGGCGATCAGCCGGCGGATCCGGGCCAGCGCGTCCTCCCCCGAGACCTCCGCGGCCTCTCCTGCACCAACAACACCCACAACACTCAGTCAGCGGGAAAGACCTTTATTTTGAAATTACATCCTAGCCTTCAGTCCGTCAATATTATTTAAAAAGTATATGTAATGTTGAAAATATTTTCTAAGAAAGTTGAATATTTTTAGAAAACAGGTCAGAATATTGTATAAAAAATTAAGAAGGAAATTTAGGAAAAGTTTAAATATTTTTTGATGTCAGAATATTTTGAAAAATAAATATTTCAGCACAAGTATTTTATGAAAAGTGAAATAATTTAGAATCAACAAAATATTTTCAATTTTTTTTGTTGAAATATTTTCGCCGGAAAATTATTTTCTTTTTAGGAAAAACCTGAATGTTTTGGGAATAAAAGTCATCTAATAACAACACGTGTGTGTGTGTGTGTGTGTTTTATAATTATTACATTATTATACAACAGGTTTAATGCATAGAGTAACATGATCACATGAAACAGCAGGTGTGTGTCTGTGTGTGTGTGTGTGTGTGTGTGTCTGTGTGTGTGTGTGTGTGTGTCTCTGTGTGTGTGTTTGTGTGTGTCTCTGTTTGTGTGTGTGTGTGTCTTTGAATGTGTGTGTATGAATGTGTGTGTATGAATGTGTGTGTGTCTGTGTGTGTGTCTTTGTGTGTGTGTGTGTGTCTGTGTGTGTGTGTGTGTGTG
>NC_048414.1:380180-381964 GCF_013103735.1 Etheostoma cragini | reverse complement strand
ATTGGGGGAAATGATGAATATATGCATATAAATATTGGGGAAAATGATGAATATATGGATATAAATATTGGAAGAAATAATGAATATATGGATATAAATATTGGAAGAAATTATGAATATATGGATATAAATATTGATAAAATTATGAATATATGGATAGAAATATTGGGGGAAATTATGAATATATGGATATAAATATTGGGGGAAATTATGAATATATGGATAGAAATATTGGGGGAAATTATGAATATATGGATATAAATATTGGAAGAAATTATGAATATATGGATATAAATATTTGTAGAAATTATGAAAATATGGATATAAATATTGGGAAATATTATGAATATATGGATATAAATATTGAGGAAAATTAAGAATATATGGATATAAATATTGGGAAATATTATGAATATATGGATCTAAATATTGGAAGAAATTATGAATATATGGTTATAAATATTGGAAGAAATTATGAAAATATGGATATAAATATTGGGAAAAATTAAGAATATATGGATATAAATATTGGGAAATATTATGAATATATGGATCTAAATATTGAGGAAAATTAAGAATATATGGATATAAATATTGGGAAATATTATGAATATATGGATATAAATATTGGGGAAAATGATGAATATATGGATATAAATATTGGGAAATTTTATGAATATATGCATCTAAATATTGGGGGAAATTTTGAATATATGGATATAAATATTGGGAAATATTATGAATATATGGATATAAATATTGGAGGAAATTATGAATATATGGATCTAAATATTGAGGAAAATTAAGAATATATGGATATAAATATTGGGAAATTTATGAATATATGGATCTAAATATTGGGGAAAATGATGAATATATGGATATAAATATTGGGAAATTTTATGAATATATGGATATAAATATTGGGAAATATTATGAATATATGGATATAAATATTGGGAAAAATTAGAAATATATGGATATAAATATTGGGAAATATTAAGAATATATGGATATAAATATTGGGAAATATTATGAATATATGGATATAAATATTGGAGGAAATTATGAATATATGGATCTAAATATTGAGGAAAATTAAGAATATATGGATATAAATATTGGGAAATATTATGAATATATGGTTCTAAATATTGGGGGAAATTATGAATATATGGATATAAATATTGGGAAATATTATGAATATATGGATATAAATATTGGGAAAAATTAGAAATATATGGATATAAATATTGAGGAAAATGATGAATATATGGATATAAATATTGGGAAAAATGATGAATATATGGATATAAAAATGGGGAAAAATTATGAATATATGGATAAAAATATTGGGGAAAATTATGAATATATGGATATAAATATTGGGAAAAATGATGAATATATGGATAAAAATATTGGGAAAACAATGAATATATGGATCTAAATATTGGGACAAATTAAGAATATATGGATATAAATATTGGGAAAAATTAAGAATATATGGATTTAAATATTGGGAAAAATTAAGAATATATGGATATAAATATTGGGAAAAATTAAGAATATATGGATATAAATATTTGGAAAAATTAAGAATATATGGATAAAAATATTGAGGACAATTATGAATATATGGATATAAATATTGGAGGAAATTATGAATATATGGAAATAAATATTTGAAGAAATTATGAATATATGGATATAAATATTGGGAAAAATTAAAAATTAATGAATAAAAATATTGGGGGAAATGATGAATATATGGATATAAATATTGG
>NC_048414.1:374062-380080 GCF_013103735.1 Etheostoma cragini | reverse complement strand
CCCCCCCCCCCCATGGTGTGTAATCTCACCCTGATGGAGGTCTCTCCTCCGTGGGGCTGCTGCAGACGGAAGACTTGCGCCACCATGTGGTCTGTGGTGGGGTGCAGCAGGATCCTGCGAGAGGCCAGACCCACCATCACGTAGCAGCCCATCGGAGACAAGCTAACGGAGATAGCATTGGGACCTGCAGGAGCATAACATCCAGTATTATATATAAGCTAAGCTAACGGAGTTAGCATAACATCCAGTATTATATATAATATAACAAGCTAACGGAGATAGCATAACATCCAGTATTATATATAATATAACAAGCTAACGGAGATAGCATAACATCCAGTATTATATATAATATAACAAGCTAACGGAGTTAGCATAACATCCAGTATTAGATATAAAATAACAAGCTAACGGAGATAGCATAACATCCAGTATTATATATAATATAACAAGCTAACGGAGTTAGCATAACATCCAGTATTATATATAATATAACAAGCTAACGGAGATAGCATAACATCCAGTATTATATATAATATAACACAAGCTAACGGAGATAGCATAACATCCATTATTATATATAATATAACACAAGCTAACGGAGATAGCATTAGGACTTGCAGGAGGACATAACATACGGTATTATATATAATATAACAAGCTAACGGAGATAGCATAACATCCAGTATTATATATAATATAACAAGCTAACGGAGATAGCATAACATCCAGTATTATATATAATATAACACAAGCTAACGGAGATAGCATAACATCCAGAATTATATATAATATAACAAGCTAACGGAGATAGCATAACATCCATTATTATATATAATATAACAAGCTAACGGAGATAGCATTAGGACTTGCAGGAGGACATAACATACGGTATTATATATAAGCTAAGCTAACGGCGATAGCATAACATCCAGTATTATATATAATATAACACAAGCTAACGGAGATAGCATAACATCCAGTATTATATATAGGCTAAGCTAACAGAGATAGCATAACATCCAGTATTATATATAGGCTAAGCTAACGGAGTTAGCATAACATGAAAGTGAGCGAGATAATGTAGATGTGACCATGCAGCTTTAAGTTAATAATTCTAATTTAATTTATTCTCTTTATTCTTTATTGATTCCCTTTGGACCGGTGTGGCGTATGAATTATTTAGGGAATCGATAAAGAGAATAAATTAAATTAACCCTCGTGTTTCTCCCCTCCGACTTGCAGATTTTTGTTTTTCAAAGTCAAAATTTAAAATAAAAAAAACCTTTTGTCAACGTTTTGTTTGTGTTTTTTGACCCTTTTGTGTATTTGTGACGATGATTTTTGTCGACTTCTTCTGAGCCTATTGAAATTGTTTTTCTCCACATTTGTAAAGCTTTTTTGTTGACCTTTAGGCGTGAGGTGTGAGTGCAGAGTACCGAATCTCTTGGTGTAGAGCATCTCCCCCAGGTTGTGGGGGGCCAGGGAGTAGATGGCCAGGATGCCCTCGTCTGGGAAGCCCCGCTGGCTGCTGGGAATGAAGACCGCCAGCAGCTGCCCGTCCGCAGAGATGTCGCAGCTCGCGTCGTTGTAGATTTTACAGTTTGGCACCAGGACGTTGACCGAGGCTGGACAGGGGACAGAGACAGGGGACAGAGACAGGGGACAGAGACAGGGGACAGAGACAGACCTCGGATTATCACTCGTTACATATCACCACGCCTCGAAAGCAGCAGCTGGACCACAGCTGGGTTTCTGAATGTGGGACACCATCACATCACATCACATCTCACACTACACTACACCACCTTAAATCACATCACACCACATTACATTACACCACATATACAGGATTTCTGGGTTGTGTGACACAATCACATCACACTAAATCACATTTCTTTACCCAAAACGACTTGTGATTAAGTGATTAATTTCCACCGTGAAGGAGCCAACTCCAGACAACAAGTAGTGCAAGAACATCAGCTTTAAGTAAGCAAAACTACACAGAGACACATGAAAGTGCAGCTTTATTTATATATATATATATATATATATATATATATATATATATATATATATATATATATGTCTGTGTGTGTCTGTGTATGTATATGCGTGTGTGTATATGTGTGTATATGTGTTTGTGTGTGTGTGTATATGTGTTTGTGTTTGTATATGTGTGTATATGTGTGTGTGTGTATATGTGTGTGTATGTGTGTGTGTGTGTGTGTGTATGTGTGTGTATGTGTGTGTGTATATGTGTGTGTGTGTGTGTGTGTATATATGTGTGTGTGTGTATATGTGTGTGTGTTTGTGTGTATGTGTGTATATGTATGTGTGTATATGTGTGTGTGTATATGAGTGTGTGTATATGAGTGTGTGTATATGTATGTGTGTGTATGTGTGTGTGTATGTGTGTATATGTGTGTAGTGGGTTAGGTGTGGGGGGGTTGTACCGTTGCTGATCTCCGGCAGGTCAAACTGGGTGAAGTCCCACCACTGCAGACGGTACGTGGTGTTGGCGATGTTACTGGCCACGGCGGACTGGCCGTCCCCGATGGACGCCCCTGGAAGACAACAGGAAATATAATGTCCATGTAATATAATGTCCAAGTACTATAATGTATATATAATATAATGTATATGTAATATAATGTCCATGTAATATAATGTCTATATAATATAATGTAAACAGTGAGAGGAGAAACAGGGAAACTACTCCTAGCTTGTTTCTGGGTGTGTATTCAACACATTCATCAGTTAGAAAAACATCGATAAGAAGTGATTGATATAAACAAGCAGTAGTGTGTGTGTGTGTGTGCGTGTCTCCGTGTGTGTGTGTTTGTGTCTCTCTGTGTGTGTGTGTGTGTGTGTGTGTGTGTTTGTGTGTGTGTGTTTGTGTCTCTCTGTGTCTCTCTGTGTGTGTGTGTGTGTGTTTACCAGCGAGCACCCTGTTGACGGAGGAGTGCGTGGCGAGGCCGGGCTGTCCTCGTTCGTGGAAGATCCCGGCGTAGGGCAGGTACTCCGGGAGGAGGAACCGCCTGCAGGACCCCCTCCACCGTTACACCATTAAACACCAACAGCAGGACCCCCCCACCGTTACACCATTAAACACCAACAGCAGGACCCCCCCCCACCGTTAACACCAGTAGAGGGCGACTCGGCATACAGCCTGATCCGGTTGGGGAGAGTTCTAGCCTGACCAGGCTCCTCTCTTTACCCTGTCTCTCCTAGTTATGCTGTAACAATAGTTTTAGACAGCTGGGACATCCTTTAACACACTGAACTCCTCTCTCCTCTATCTTTCGATCTTTCTGTTTATGTGCATCCATGTCCCAGAAATGCTTGTTACTAACCTAGTTACTATCCTAGCTACTAACCTAGTTACTATCCTAGCTACTAACCTAGTTACTAACCTAGTTACTATCCTAGCTACTAACCTAGTTACTAACCTAGCTACTAACCAAGTTACTAACCAAGTTACTAACCTAGTTACTAAGCTAGCTCTTGGGAGTCCTTATGTTCTTCTTCCCCAGCATTTTCTCTTGGATCAGAGAGGCTCCAAAATCATGGTAGCATCTGTTGCCATGGTCCCGGTACACGTCCTGCTACGTCCTGCTACGCCCTGGTACATCCTGCCACATCCTGCTACGCCCTGCTACACCCTGCTACGCCCTGCTACGCCCTGCCACACCCTGCTACGCCCTGCTACGTCCTGCTACGCCCTGCTACGTCCTGCTACGTCCTGCTACGTCCTGCTACGTCCAGCTACGTCCAGCTACGTCCTGCTACGCCCTGCTACGTCCTGCTACGCCCTGCTACGCCCGCTACGTCCTGCTACGTCCTGCTACGTCCTGCTACGTCCAGCTACGTCCAGCTACGTCCTGCTACGTCCTGCTACGCCCTGCTACGTCCTGCTACGCCCTGCTACGCCCTGCTACGCCCGCTACGTCCGCTACGTCCTGCTACGTCCTGCTACGTCCAGCTACGTCCAGCTACGTCCTGCTACGTCCTGCTACGTCCTGCTACGCCCTGCTACGTCCTGCTACACCCTGCTACGTCCTGCTACGTCCAGCTACGTCCAGCTACGTCCAGCTACGTCCAGCTACATCCTGTTGTGCCTTGGAATGCACACAGTGTCCTGCTATGCCATGAACTACTTCAAACTACTATTTTTTCTATTTTTGTTATTTCCACTCTTCATTCTAACCCCAACCGGCCCGTCAGACACCGCCTACCAAGAGTCTGGGTCTGGGTCTGGGTCTGGGTCTGACCGAGGTTTCTGCCTAAAAGGAGTTTTTCCTCTCCACTGTGGCCCTGTTGCTTGCTCTGGAGGAAACTACTAGAACTGTTGGGTCCTTGTAAATCCTGGAGTGTGGTCTAGACCTCCTCTATCTGTAAAGGGTCTCCAGATAACTCTTATTATGAATTAATACTATAAATAAAATTGAATTGAATAAAACGACCCCCCCCCCCCCCCCCCCCCCCCCCCCCCCCACCGTTACCACCAGCTAACACCAACAGCAGCACTCATAGTCAAATAGAATATATATCATTTCAATATTACTATACAATATTCAATATACTGTAGATCTATCTATAGGGATGGCTGTAGACGGAGGGTGGACAGAGGAGAGAGAAAGAGAGGGAGGAGAGAGACTCACCGCGGGACAAAACGGCCGAGCGAGGGCGCCGACATCCTGGCGTTACGAGGAGTCCTGTGTCTCGCTCTGTCCCCGGTGTCACTGGGAAGGACAAGACAACATGGAGGACAACGTGAGGACACTCAGAAGAAGACTTTAAAGGGTGGTCACCAAGGACAACCGTGGGATAAACACATATATACATGTAAGGGAAGTCGGGTTGATAATAATCTCCAGGTTAGTGAAGTCGGGTTGATAATTGCTAATGTTGGAGACACAGAGTAAAACTTACTCGAGCTCTTCGAAGTCGACGTCGCTGTTGTCCATGGAGCTGGAGGGGTTGCTGGGGGGGCTGTCCGAGGACGAGGACATGGCCCGCAGGCGGTTCTGCTGGTACCGCAGCGAGCGCTGGCGGATGCTGTCCCGCCGAGACAGATACTGGATCATCCTCTGGGCGTAGTACGCGGCTGGAGAGAGCCTGGACACAGAGGACACATGTGACGCAGGGGACATAGAGGACACAGGGGACACAGAGGACACAGGGGAGACGGAGGACACAGGGGACACAGGTGACGCAGGGGACACAGAGGACACAGGGGACAGAGAGGACACAGGGCAGACGGAGGACACAGGGGAGACGGAGGACACAGGGGACACAGGGGAGACGGAGGACAGAGGGGACACAGGTGACGCAGGGGACACAGAGGACACAGGGGACAGAGAGGACACAGGGGAGACGGAGGACACAGGGGAGACGGAGGACACAGGGGACACATAGGATGCAGGGGACAGAGAGGACACAGGGGACACAGAGGACACAGGGGAGACAGAGGAAACAGAGGACGCAGGGGACACAGAGGACACAGGGGAGACGGAGGACACAGGGAAGACGGAAGACACAGGTGACGCAGGGGACACAGGTGACACGGAGGACACAGGGGACACGGAGGACACAGGGGAGACAGGTGACACAAGGGGACACAGGGGAGACGGAGGACACAGGGGAGACAGGTGACACAGAGGACACCGGGGGTCATTATCATGTACATATCCCATAATATCACACGGCCTGGAAGGCAGCAACAGGGACATTCAAAGAGCTTTACACAACATCAGTTAAAAACATGAAGACTTTTCCAGGTTCTCCTATTGGTCCAGAAGGGACACCCTGGGTAACCGTGGTTACCTGGCTGGGTCGGGGTAGATGGGGTGGTCTCTGGATCCAGACATGTCGTAGCGAGACAGCGACAGCAGGGACGACTCCAGCAGTCGCCTGGATGGGGGACAGGGTTAGAACAGATAGTTAGGGTTAGCTATAGAGAGTTAGGGTTAGTTATAGAGAGTTAGGGTTAGTTATAGAGAGTTAGGGTTAGTT
>NC_048414.1:373545-373962 GCF_013103735.1 Etheostoma cragini | reverse complement strand
TGTGTAGTGTGTGTGTGTGTTACCTGACTCTGCCACTTCATCCAGCGGACCTTCTCCTCCACCAGCAGCTGCAGCAGTAGGCTGTGTGTAGTGTGTGTATCTGTAGCGTGTGGGTGTGTAGTATGCCTGTGTGTAGTGTGTAGTGTGTGTGTGTGTGTGTAGTGTGTATCTGTAGTGTGTAGTGTGTGTGTGTGTTACCTGACTCTGCCACTTCATCCAGCGGACCTTCTCCTCCACCAGCAGCTGCAGCAGCCTCTGGGAGCCCAGCGTCTGGGAGCCTTGCTCCCGGCCCGACAGGATCCGGACCGAGTTCCTCTGGCGGGACGCCATGCTGCTACCGGGGGGCCTCGGCTGATTGGCTGCTCACTCCCACCGCGGCCTCTCCGTCGCCATGCAGGGTCTAGGCTGGGGGGGGGG
>NC_048414.1:370313-373443 GCF_013103735.1 Etheostoma cragini | reverse complement strand
TGTGTGTGTGTGTGTGTGTGTGTGTGTGTGTGTGTGTGTGTGTCTGTGTGTGTGTGTGTGTGTGTGTGTGTGTGTGTAGGGAAACACTGTGCACGTGAACGCCTCACAGGGAAACCGTAAGATGGAGTAAGTTCTAAGATGTAGATGTTATAACATCTACATCTTAGAACTTATATCTTATCCCATTACATAACGCTCTTATTCAGTCAGTTTATATGTTTATATGTTATTATGTTATAGTTAATATGTTATGTTAACATGTTTATATGTTAACATGTTCTATGTTTGTATGTTATAGTTAATATTTTATCATGATCTACGGCACTGTTCATTAATATTTTTATGTATAGAGCTAAATCACAACAACAGTCTCACCTATATGTGTGATATACTGTATGTGTGTGATATAATGTGTGTATGTGTGTGATATAATGTGTGTATGTGTGATATAATGTGTGTATATGTGTGATATACTGTATGTGTGTGATATAATGTGTGTATGTGTGTGATATAATGTGTATAGGTGATATAATGTGTGTGTGTGTGATATAATGTGTGTATATGTGTGATATACTGTATGTGTGTGATATAATGTGTGTATGTGTGTGATATACTGTATGTGTGTGATATAATGTGTGTATGTGTGTGATATACTGTATGTGTGTGATATAATGTGTGTATATGTGTGTTGGTTGTGTTATGTTGTCGTGCTACTGGAAGCCTCAAATTTCCTTAGGAATGAGAAAAGTATCTCTCTCTCTCTCTAACCCCTAATAAGACTTTATAACTCCTCCCTCTGAGTGGCTGACACACACACACACACACACACACACACTCACACTCACACACACACTCACACTCACACACAGAGAGAAACTGGACAATATTACCTGTTTATTCCCTGTTTATTACCTGTTTATTACCTGTATATTACCTGTATATTACCTGTTTATTACCTGTTTATTACCTGTATATTACCTGTTTATTACCTGTTTATTACCTGTATATTACCTGTTTATTACCTGTTTATTACCTGTTTATTACCTGTTTATTACCTGTATATTACCTGTTTATTACCTGTTTATTACCTGTTTATTACCTGTTTATTACCTGTTTATTACCTGTATATTACCTGTATATTACCTGTTTATTACCTGTTTATTACCTGTATATTACCTGTATATTACCTGTATATTACCTGTATATTACCTGTTTATTACCTGTTTATTACGTGTATATTACCTGTATATTACCTGTATATTACCACTGGCATAAATTATGAGTAATACTCTGCTGCTACTATTAATTCATTATGACTGTTGACCATTAATACTCCTTAATATATAATTATACTGTATCATAACATTCCTTTAACTGTGTAAATACGGTACATAGTCTCACTCCTTGTATTTCTTTATATATTTATACTCTGATATTTATATTTTTAGAGTATAAATACTATTAGTGTTTCTGATAT
This sequence comes from Etheostoma cragini, assembly GCF_013103735.1. Classification (NCBI taxonomy): domain Eukaryota; kingdom Metazoa; phylum Chordata; class Actinopteri; order Perciformes; family Percidae; genus Etheostoma; species Etheostoma cragini. The sequence goes on along the minus strand of NC_048414.1, from coordinate 371,966 downwards.
TAGAAGAGAAAACGTTAAGAAGCTGCTTTACAGTCTCAAATTCAACGTAAAACAGTTATATAATGTTATCTCTTATGTAGCTCTGTAACTAGCACTGATGCTAAGCTAACACCAATCTAAAGGGTAGTTTAACGGAACCTCCGGAGGATGTGTTCTAGGGTTAGCTCCCAGTCTGAAGGGTAGTTTAACGGAACCTCCGGAGGATGTGTTCTAGGGTTAGCTCCCAATCTGAAGGGTAGTTTAACGGAACCTCCGGAGGATGTGTTTTAGGGTTAGCTCCCAATCTGAAGGGTAGTTTAACAGAACCTCCGGAGGATGTGTTCTAGGGTTAGCTCCCAATCTGAAGGGTAGTTTAACAGAACCTCCGGGGGATGTGTTCTAGCGGCTCCCAGTCTGAAGGGTAGTTTAAAAGAACCTCCGGGGGATGTGTTCTAGCGTTAGCTCCCAATCTGAAGGGTAGTTTAACAGAACCTCCGGGGGATGTGTTCTAGCGTTAGCTCCCAATCTGAAGGGTAGTTTAACGGAACCTCCGGAGGATGTGTTCTAGCGTTAGCTCCCAATCTGAAGGGTAGTTTAACAGAACCTCCGGGGGATGTGTTCTAGCGTTAGCTCCCAATATGAAGGGTAGTTTAACGGAACCTCCGGAGCTAGCTAGTTAGCTCCGTTAGCTCCGAGGCAGCTAACTGAAAGAGCTACTGTAGCCCGGATGTAGCAACCAAACCCAAGCGACGCTCTGGAAAACTGTTATTTTCGCGTGTTTTTAATAAGATTAGTGTTCTCCTATAATCGTAGATACATTCGTAACGTTTGATTTAAACAGTGTAAGAGAATATATAACCGAACTGAGGGGCCTACCTTCCGTTATCGATCCTCTCCCCATCATAGGCGTTGCTAACAGGCTAACTAGCGGCTATGCTAGCTGGTTAGCTAGCTCGGCCAAAAACGGAAAATGAGTCCGCGGCCGCCGAGGAACGGCGTGACATCGGTGTTGTGCGGTTAATCTAATGAATGTTATCCACTGGAGGCAACGGACGGCATTGTTATCATGTGAGGGAGGCGAGGACTAATGTTTTCTGAGGCATTGGTTCGATGATTCACTAGCTGCCCGGACGCCTAACTGCCGCTACTGCGTAACTAGCTAGCTGCTAGCTAGCCACACACAGGCTTATCAACAGAGCGCCAATCTCAACATATCGAACGGACGCAACGTAAACAAAAACAGGTTTTAAACAGGAAACCAAATACAAAAAACAAATTGGTACCGATTTTAGAAATATTTAATTATTTTGAAATTCTTATACAGTTTACATTCAACTACACTGGGTGGGAAACACCGTAATTTGAGTCGTTGGCTGGAAGATTTGTACCGACAGCAGGAGCTACTCGGACATCGATTAGGAATCCTGGAAATCAAAGATTATCATTTTTGGGTTATTGTTTTTATTTTTAAAGTTATGAAAAGTAAAATTATTCACCTGCCACTCACACAAAGTAACTACTTCACAAACACACAAACACAAACTCACCTTCAGTAAGAAGTTTAAGAGGAAGATCCCTTTAGTTTAACAAGAAATCACCATCACCAAACCCACCAGACTCCATGTACATAATCACTACTTTTAGCGTGTATAGAGCAGCATATCTCCACCAGAC
>NC_048414.1:367701-370213 GCF_013103735.1 Etheostoma cragini | reverse complement strand
ACCAGGACAGATTCACCAGGACAGGTCCACCAGGACAGGTCCACTAGGACAGGCACCAGGACAGGCCTACCAGGACAGGCCTACCAGGACAGGTCCACCAGGACAGGTCCACTAGGACAGGTCCACTAGGACAGGCCCACCAGGACAGGTCCACTAGGAAAGGCCTACCAGGACAGGTCCACCAGGACAGATCCACCAGGACAGGTCCACCAGGACAGGTCCACCAGGACAGGCCTACCAGGACAGGTCCACTAGGACAGGTCCACTAGGACAGGCCTACCAGGACAGGTCCACCAGGACAGATCCACCAGGACAGGTCCACCAGGACAGAGGCTTATATTAGTTTTACATTATTTCTTTTTTTACTGGAAATTAAACATGTCTTGTTGTCTCGTTACCATGACAATTAACAACAACGTCAGGACAACATGGTGACATGTTACTCAAAGACTCAGAGACTAATATACTAAATAATATAATAAGTAGAACATCAGCATCAGCATCAGCACCACCATCAGCACCACCACCACCAGGACCCTCTGTTTCTCTGGTCCTACCGTCACCGAGACCTTCACAGGTAAGATTCTCAGGGGTTCGTCCTCAGTTCTTATATATGGAAACATCTTCTCAGTGAAAGTGTGTGTGAAGGTGTGTATGAGTGTGTTAGTATCAGGATCAGAGAAGGACAGTTTTCCTCTGTTCCAGTCCAGAGTCACTCTGATCCTCCGGAGCTTCTTCTGGTCTGGGAGCTCCTTTCTGGGATCTAGTGGTGACCACGCTGAGTATTCATCTAAACAGAACCATATTCTCCATAGTCCAGAGTGTATGTCTCCCGTCTTGTGGCCAGACTCTGATAACACACCCAGAGACCAGTTTTTATTGTCTCCAACCTCAACATCCCAGCTGTGAGTCCCAGAGTCAAAGCCCTCAGAGCCCAGGACAGTGTTGATGTCATCAATCCTCTCTTCATTAAGAGGAAGGTCCTGACTTACTCCGAGTCTCACGCTGGTCAGATCCTCAGACAGGAGGAAGTGTTCATCAGCAGTGTTTGGGTCCAGAATCACAGGAGTGTAGGAGACCAGGTCCTTCATCTTGGTCCAGATGTTGAAGCCCAGGTTGCCCAGGTGTTGGGCCTCGTTTATCAGAGCTCTTGAGAGCAGCTGTGGACCAGCCAGCAGGAGGAGCTGCTGGACTCTTGCCACTGCAGCCTGGTAGTGGATCAGGACCGAGATGTCTTCAGCTCTCAGCTGCTCCTCTGTGGCTCGGACTGAGTCTGAAAGAGCTGCTATGTCTCTGCTCAGAGCCTCCATCTCCTCCTTCATCCTCTGACTCTTCTGCTCCTCTTCCTCCCTCAGTGCAGCCAACCGGGCCTCCTCTTCCTCTTCTAGAAACTGGCGAAGCTTCTTAAACTGGGCCCTAATCTTGGTCTCTGTGCGTCGGGCCTGGACCTTCAGGTGTTTTGCCCTTTTATCAAATTCCATTTTAGATTGTTCAAATCTCTCTAACTTCTTCTTTAAGGGCTCCAGATTGTCCTGGACCTCCTTCCTGGGTTGTCGTGCAGCTTCATCGACGGGTCTGAACCGGTGGTTGGAGTGTGTCTCGGAGTCTCTGCAGACCAGACACACCGGCTGCTGATGGTCCAGACAGAAGAGTTGGAGTTTCTCCGAGTGCAGACTGCAGAGACCCTCTGAAGGTCTCTGATCTCTCTCCTCTAAGAAAGTCTCACACAGGTTCTTTAACACACGGTTTAAAGGCGGATTTGTCTTTGAACTTGTATTACAAAGTGGACACTTACGTGGTTTTTTCCGTCTCCACCACCTCTGCAGACAGTCTTTACAGAAGCTGTGGGTGCATGACAGAAGAACTGGATCTTTAAAGACTTCGTGGCAGATCGAACAGCAGAGATCTTTCTCTAATCTGGAAGCCATTGAGTCTCCGAGTGAACCAGGAAACCCGGCAGGCAGACCGCCACTCCCTGGTCCCTGAGACCTAAAACTCTGGCTCGGTTTGTGGATCCAGCAGCTGGTTGAAGACGTAGTATTCCCAGTACTCCCTCCTGCAGATGTCCTCTCTCTCAGTGGAACTGGTGGTTTTGGTTTTGGTTATGGTGCGTCTGTCCCTCTGTGTGTGTGTGTGTGTGTGTGTGTGTGTGTCGTCTCAGAGAGGCACAATAAGAACCTGTACTTTGTACCTGTGCGCGGTGCAGGTTGTCAGGTTGAGTTACATTCCACCGTGGTTAATCACTTATCACACATGGGTGTTGTCCCCATGGGACACGCGTGACTGCGTCTGTCTCATGTAGTCTCAAACAACAGAGACAATGACTGTGTCCATGACAACAACAGCGAAAGGAACAGAAACAAAACTATGTGAAGAAAGAAAACAGCTGAGTCTGCATTGTGTCTATTATATGATGATGATAACATCCATAGAAACCACTAAGGTCTATATAAAGAGACTCCAGATCCAGTATTAGGGACCACTAAGGTCTATATAAAGAGACTTCAGATAC
>NC_048414.1:367347-367532 GCF_013103735.1 Etheostoma cragini | reverse complement strand
ATTAGGGACCACTAAGGTCTATATAAAGAGACTTCAGAGCCAGTATTAGGGGACCACTAAGGTCTATATAAAGAGACTCCAGATACAGTATTAGGGACCACTAAGGTGTATATAAAGAGACTTCAGATCCAGTATTAGGGGACCACTAAGGTCTATATAAAGAGACTTCAGATACAGTATTAGGG
>NC_048414.1:364807-367247 GCF_013103735.1 Etheostoma cragini | reverse complement strand
ATTGTATCCAAAAAACATAAAACCACGGCTGCCCAAATCACGGCAGAATTAAATGTGCACCTCAACTCTCCTGTTTCCCCCCCAAACTGTCGGTCGGGAGCTCCACAGGGTCAGTACACACGGCCGGGCTGCTATGGCCAAACCTTTGGTCACTCGTGCCAATGCCAAACGTCGGGTCCAATGGTGCAAGGAGCGCAAATCTCGGGATGTGGACAGTGTGAAACATGTATTGTTCTCTGATGAGTCCGCCTTTACTGTTTTCCCCACATCCCGGAGAGTTCCGGTGTGGAGAAGCCCCAAAGAAGCGTACCCCCCAGACTGTTGCATGCCCAGAGTGAAGCATGGGGGGGATCAGTGATGGTTTGGGCTGCCATATCATGGCCGTCTCTTGGCCCCATACTTGGCTAGATGGGCGCGTCACTGCCAAGGACTACCGAACCATTCTGGAGGACCATGTGCATCCAATGGTTCAAACATTGTACCCTGAAGGAGGTGCCGTGTATCAGGATGACAATGCACCAACACACACAGCAAGACTGGGGAAAGGTTGGTTTGATGAACATGAAAGGGAAGTTGAACATCTCCCATGGCCTGCACACTCACCACATCTAAATATTATTGAGCCGCTTTGGGGTGTTTTGGAGGAGCGAGTCGGGAAACATTGTCCTCCACCAGCATCACGTCGTGACCTGGCCACTGTCCTGCAAGAAGAATGGCTTCACATCCCTCCGACCGCCCTGCAGGACTCGTAGATGTCATTCCCAAGACGAAGTGACGCTGTCTCGGCCGCAGAACGAGGCCCTCCACCATACTAATAGATTATTGTGGTCTAAAACCAGGTGTTTCAGTTTCACTGTCCAACCCCTGTACATACTGTATATTGGACCTATATTGCACACACAGCCCTTATGTCAACGGTCCGTTTGTCTTTTGATTGTGTCACCCTAGTTGTTGTTGTTGTTGTTGTTGTTGTTGTTGTTGTTGTTGTGTGTCTGTTGTAGCTTTTGCAGTAATGTTACCAATGTCTCCTTGGAGACTAATGTCCCCTTAGAGACTAATGTCTCCTTCTCCTTAGAGACTAATGAAGACACAAAACGAGACAGACCAATCACAATATGACGAGATAATACAAGACCAAAACCAGAAGGAACAAAATACTGAACCACAACAGCTTCATAGTTCTACTGTTAGCTGGAACCAGTGAAAGTCCCCGATGGGGGATGAGTACAGTATAATACTTCATTTATAAAGTATTATACTTAATAATCGAAGTATTATGTAACATGAGGATTGGTTTGTTCCCCAGGTACCGCATGAGGAAGCAGAACTGTCCCAGCTGTAACTACTCCTGGTGTGAGAACATCAAGGACGGAGACATGCTGCTACGCAAAGTAAGACTATATATATATATATATAAATACAGCAGTGTTTCTCAAAGGGGGGCCCGTGTCCCCCCAGAGGTACTTTGGAGGACTGCAGTACGTTACTCGCTGATCTGATTCAAGTACTGCTCCCAGAGGACCCTGGGATCCAGGGTAGTGAAATAACCTGAGTGGTTCTGGACCCTGCAGGTGGACTTCATCTGGATCAACAGAGACCAGAAGTCCTTCGAGTGGTTCGTCAGCTTACTGACCAAACTGGAGATGGACCAGGCCGACGAAGAGCCGGAAGGTCCGTCAAATAAAACTTTATTTATAATAACAGGGTGCGTCCAGTCGGACGTCTGGGAGGACGAGGGGACACGTCTCAGTGCTCTCTGATGGTTTAGTCCTCTTTATGGGACCCTTATTTTAATAGATCTACTTTAGTTAGTCAACTCGTCTCATAATGTGGTTTATTAATGGACCATGTTGTCCTCATGCTGTCCTCATGCTGTCCTCATGTCGTCCTCATGTTGTCCTCATGTCGTCTTCATGTGGTCCTCATGTCGTCCTCATGTCGTCTTCATGTGGTCCTCATGTCGTCTTCATGTGGTCCTCATGTGGTCCTCATGTCGTCCTCATGTCGTCCTCATGTCGTCTTCATGTCGTCTTCATGTGGTCCTCATGTGGTCCTCATGTCGTCCTCATGTGGTCCTCACGTGGTCCTCATATCGTCCTCATGTCGTCTTCATGTCGTCTTCATGTGGTCCTCATGTCGTCCTCATGTGGTCCTCATGTGGTCCTCATGTCGTCCTCATGTCGTCTTCATATCGTCCTCATGTCGTCCTCATGTGGTCCTCATGTCGTCTTCATGTCGTCTTCATGGCGTCCTCATGTGGTCCTCATGTGGTCCTCATGTCGTCCTCATGTCGTCCTCATGTCGTCCTCATGTCGTCTTCATGTCGTCCTCATGTCGTCCTCATGTCGTCCTCATGTCGTCTTCATGTGGTCCTCATGTCGTCCTCATGTCGTCTTCATGTCGTCTTCATGGCGTCCTCATGTGGTCCTCATGTGGTCCT
>NC_048414.1:363379-364707 GCF_013103735.1 Etheostoma cragini | reverse complement strand
CCCACTGAGTAACACTGCACCTTAATCATGGTACGACCCGCCCACTGAGTAACACTGCACCTTCATCATGGTACGACCTGACCACTGAGTAACACTGCACCTTAATCATGGTACGACCCGCCCACTGAGTCACACTGCACCTTAATCATGGTACGACCCGACCACTGAGTAACTTCCTGTCTGTACGGACATATTGGACCCATTTCTCAAAAGCCTTATTTCAGCAAAAAAAGTCAAAAATCTAAAAATATGTCAAAAAATACCCGTCAAAAATCTTGAGAAAAGTGTTAAAAATAATAAATGCCAAAATAAGTCAACCTGGCCCCCCCAAAGATATTTGGAGCGCTCCTCTCTAAATGTTTCCGTGGTGACGTGTCTCTGTCTGTCTCTGCAGGTGCTGATGCTGCGGCGCTTCCTGACGTGGTTGCGGGCGACGTGGGTGGTGCGGGTGTTTCCTCTGGACCAGAACATCCTCCTGCACCAGATCGTGGGCTACGCCGTCCTCTGCTTCACGCTGGTGCACACCACCGCGCACGTCTTCAACTTCGGTACAAACTCAACGTTGTCAAGGTTGACTCAAATCATCAACCTGTCCTCCAGGGGTCCATTCTGTCAGAAGTTACCGCTCGTTATTCCACATGTGTTTCTGTGTGTGTGTGTGTGTGTGTGTGTGTGTGTGTGTGTGTGTGTGTGTGTGTGTTCCAGTGCAGCTGTCCAAGTCCAGCACCTTCCGTCTCTGGGAGTACCTGCTGACCACGCGTCCCGGCATAGGCTGGGTGAAGGGGACGGCGTCCCTCACCGGCGTCGTCCTGCAGCTGGTCGTCCTCCTCATGGTCCTCTGCTCCAGCACCTTCGTCCGCAGCAGTGGACACTTCGAGGTGAAGAAGACATGTGAGGAGGACTGTCCCTTAAAGACATGTTAGGGAAACTGTTCCTTTAAGATATGTTACGGGGACTGGCCTTTTCAGATGTGTTTTACTGGTCTCACCTGTCCTACGTGTGTTTTTTGTCCTGCAGGTGTTTTACTGGTCTCACCTGTCCTACGTGTGTTGTTTGTCCTGCAGGTGTTTTACTGGTCTCACCTGTCCTACGTGCTGGTCTGGGCTCTGCTGGTGGTCCACTGTGCCAACTTCTGGAAGTGGTTCCTGGTTCCGGGTCTAGTCTTCCTGTTAGAGAAGATTGTAGGAATCGCCGTTGCCCGAATGGGAGGACTCCACATCGTAGAGGTCAACCTACTGCCGTCCAAGGTCAATGTCTCCATGTAAATAATCACTACTTTTAGCGTGTATAGAGCAGCATATCTCCACCAGACTCCATGTAAATAATCA
>NC_048414.1:361124-363279 GCF_013103735.1 Etheostoma cragini | reverse complement strand
CTGCTCTATCTGTAGATTATAGAGAGGTCTAGACCTGCTCTATCTGTAGATTATAGAGAGGTCTAGACCTGCTCTATAACTCTTATTATGAATTGATATTATAAATAAAATGGAATTGAAATGTCCATTAAAGAATAAAAGAATCTCTGCAGTCCCCTATGTGAGGATTGTGCTGCCTTCAGGAACAGCTGGAGTCCAGCGGACGTCCCGCTATTCAGAGGCTGCAGCAACATTAAGGACGTTGCCATGGAGACGATGACGGTGTGACGGTCCCGTGACGAGCAGAGACAATTCTTAAAGTAAATATTTTATTATCCCTCTTGGTGTCCCGTTTCCAAAAAGTTTCCATATCTGAAATCTGGGTTTCTTTCAAACTGATGTTCCCATAGTAACGAGGATGTGTCCTAGCAACGCTCCTCACACGGTACATCAATCATCAGCTCTCTGCTGTCACTGGATTTGGCTGGTTTTGTCAACTTTACAACATTTGGAGAAAAAGTATTGGTAAAAAAACACAAAAAAGAGAAAAATGTCAAATAAATGGACTAAAATTTGAAGAAATGTCGAAAAAAAAGTCTGGAACGGGAATTTGAACTCTGATGGTCGACCTGGTAACCTCTGGAGGAACATCTGGATGTCTGTGTGTGTGTGTGTGTGTGCTTATGTGTCACACACATTCACACACACTCACACATACACAGCACAACAAAATACACAAAGAGAAACACGCACACACACACACATTAATGAGCATCTCTGGACACAACACACACTACACAGACAATCACAGACACACACACTTTTCAATAGTAAAAGGTTGGTCTTGAGGAGCAACGCCTTAACGACCTAAAGCCCTAACGACCTAACGACCTGACGCCCTAACGACCTGACGACCTAACGACCTGACGCCCTAACGACCTGACGCCCTAACGACCTGACGCCCTAACGACCTGACGCCCTAATGACCTGACGCCCTAATGACCTGACGCCCTAACGACCTGACGCCCTAACGACCTGACGACGGCGTCGTTGCTACAGATATGACTCAAACAGCAAATTATTAAAATATTTGCAGATTATTTTAGTTCCTGATGATAAACAGAGAGAGGAGAGTTTTACCTGCTGCGTCCTCGGCGTCTCCGTGTGCTGATGTTTCCTTTTCCTCCTCCTCCTCCTCTTCTTCCTCCTCCTCCTCCTCTTCTTCCTCCTCCTCCTCCTCCTCTTCCTCCTCCTCCTTCTCCTCTTCCTCCTCCTCCTCTTCCTCCTCCTCTTCCTCCTCCTCTTCAGAGCTGCTGTCTCTGTCATTTGCAGCTGACACAGACAGCAGCTCTCTGGACACACGCACACACACACACACATCAAAATACACACACACACACACACACAAATCAAAATACACACACACACACACACACATCAACACACACACACATCAACACACACTCACTTAGACACAAAAACACACTTTGAAAAAAGACGAAATTACCCTTTAATAAAAGGGAAAAACACAGAAAGTCTCCAAAACATGATCGTCTTTATTAATTATTCAACAAACAGAAACACGGCTCACGTAGAAAAACATTACAAAAGCCTAATAGGAGATATTTCTTACAGTGTGTTCAGGGGCCCGGCAGCTAGTGGGCGGAGAGATATTTTTTACAGTGTGTTCAGGGGCCCGGCAGCTAGCGGGTGGAGAGATATTTTTTACAGTGTGTTCAGGGGCCCGGCAGCTAGCGGGTGGAGAGATATTTTTTACAGTGTGGACTCACTAATCTCAGGTAAACAGAGCTGAAACAGGAAAGACCTGCAGCGCGTTGACCTTCCTGTTGTCTTACAAACACTTTCTATATCAGAACTATGAGCACAACAAATGTTGAAAAAAGCGACAAAAATGTTCTGTTTTTAAAATTGACTAAAACAATTTTTTTTTAACTCAAAAAGTGACAAAAAATTGCAATAGGACAAAAACGTTGAAAGGTTAAAAAGAAAAAGTTGAAATTTTAACTCAGAAAAACACAAAGTTGCAGGTTGACGGGACAACAACAGGAGGATAAACGCGTGTGGGAGAGTCATGTGACGTGGGGTCATGTGGCGTGGGGTCATGTGGCGTGGGGTCATGTGACGTGGGGTCATGTGACGTGGGGTCATGTGACGT
>NC_048414.1:357055-361024 GCF_013103735.1 Etheostoma cragini | reverse complement strand
ACTCTATAATCTACAGATAGAGCAGGTCTAGACCGCTCTATAATCTACAGATAGAGCAGGTCTAGACAGCTCTATAATCTACAGATAGAGCAGGTCTAGACCTCTCTTTAATCTACAGATAGAGCAGGTCTAGACCTCTCTATAATCTACAGATAGAGCAGGTCTAGACCTCTCTATAATCTACAGATAGAGCAGGTCTAGACCGCTCTATAATCTACAGATAGAGCAGGTCTAGACCTCTCTATAATCTACAGATAGAACAGGTCTAGACCGCTCTATGATCTACAGATAGAGCAGGTCTAGACCACTCTATAATCTACAGATAGAGCAGGTCTAGACCGCTCTATAATCTACAGATAGAGCAGGTCTAGACAGCTCTATAATTAACAGATAGAGCAGGTCTAGACAGCTCTATAATTAACAGATAGAGCAGGTCTAGACCTCTCTATAATTTACAGATAGAGCAGGTCTAGACCTCTCTATAATCTACAGATAGAGCAAGTCTAGACCTCTCTATAATCTACATATAGAGCAGGTCTAGACCTCTCTATAATCTACAGATAGAGCAAGTCTAGACCTCTCTATAATCTACAGATAGAGCAAGTCTAGACCTCTCTATAATCTACAGATAGAGCAAGTCTAGACCTCTCTATAATCTACAGATAGAGCAGGTCTAGACCTCTCTATAATCTACAGATAGAGCAGGTCTAGACCTCTCTATAATCTACAGATAGAGCAGGTCTACACCTCTATATAATTTGCCACGATTTCCTATTAAAGTCTATGGAAAAAAAGTTTGCAGTCTTTGGAGATTTCGTGAAAACTTTAAGGCGAATCTCTTAGAAAAGTCATAGCCCCCCATTCCCGATCATTACCCACGTTTTGATGTATTTTATGTGCGCGTGTTGGCAACGCTGCGGGACTAGTAGAGGGACAGAAATGTGGCGGGAGATGGAGAATAAGGACGAGTCAGCGTGCCGGTTGCTGCTGTCGCTGCACACGGTCACTCTGAATGAAGGTAATGGTTAGTTCCAGTAAGGGATGTAGGCAAGACCACCTCGAGTCCAAGCCCGGACTGGAGTACTACAGCCCCGGGTCCTGTTGTGTATGTGAGTGTCCAGCGCAGCAGCATGAGTGTGGACGAGGACGGTTACTTCCTGTTGTGTGTGTGTGTTAGTGTATGTGTGTTTGTGTGTGTGTGAGTGTGTGTGTGTGTGTGTGTGAGTGTGTGAGCGTCAAGCGGAGCAGCACGAGTGTGGACAAGGACGGTTAATTCCAGGTGTGTGTGTGTGTGTGTGTGTGTGTGTGTGTGTGTGTGTGTGTGTGTGTCTGTGTCTGTGTCTGTGTGTGTGTGTGTGTGTGTGTGTGTGTGTCTGTGTGTGTGTTTGTGTGTGTGTGTGTCTGTGTGTGTGTCTCCAGCGGAGCAGCATGAGTGTGGACGAGGACGCCCGATGGCTGGAGTGGGTCACCAGACAGTTTGAGAGCATCGCCGGGGACGACAAAGAGATCGACATCGACGAGTTCAAAACGGCTCTCAAGGTCAAAGAGGTGAGGGACACGGGGACAGAGTCTCTAATCCTGCTCGGGGAGTTAGTTCATAATCCTGCTCGGAGCTTTGGTTAGACACGAGGAGTTAGTTTATAATCCTGCTCTGAGCTTTGGTTAGACACGAGGAGTTAGTTTATTATCCTGCTCAGAGCTTTGGTTAGATACGAGGAGTTAGTTCATAATCCTGCTCAGAGCTTTGGTTAGACACGAGGAGTTAGTTTATAATCCTGCTCGGAGCTTTGGTTAGACACGAGGAGTTAGTTTATAATCCTGCTTTTAGCTTTGGTTAGATACGAGGAGTTAGTTTATAATCCTGCTCGGGGCTTTGGTTAGATACGAGGAGTTAGTTTATAATCCTGCTCAGAGCTTTGGTTAGACACGAGGAGTTAGTTTATAATCCTGTTCAGAGCTTTGGTTAGACACGAGGAGTTAGTTTATAATCCTGCTCGGGGCTTTGGTTAGACACGAGGAGTCAGTTTATAATCCTGCTCGGGGCTTTGGTTAGACACGAGGAGTTAGTTAAAAAGCGTTAAAAAGTTTTCTAAAAGATATTCAATTTATTTTTGAAAAATCGTCCAAAAAAACATTAAATAAATTACATAAAAGTGTCAAATAGTGTTAAATTAGTGGAGATGGATTGGTGTTAGAGGTGTGTACAGTGTGCTGATGGTAGTGGCATGAAAATGAAACCCATAAAAACGTCCAAAAGTGTCAAAAAATTATTCATTTCAGTTTGGACCTCATCTTAAATGTTAGTATTAAGTTTTTAACTTAAGTTTTTTTCATTCAAAATATCAAATGAAAACCCGTTCAGGTCGTCTTTTTCGACCCTTTTGAGTTTCCGTGGGTTTTGTCCCCGGTGCGGGCGTCCCGGTGTCAGCTGTTGTTTCTTCTTGTCTCCGTGCAGTCCTTCTTCGCCGAGCGGTTCTTCTCGCTGTTCGACTCCGACGCCAGCGGCTCCATCAGCCTGGACGAGCTGCTGGAGGCTCTGGACCTGCTGATCCACGGCAGCGAGACGGACAAGCTCAGGTTCCTGTTCCAGGTCTACGACGTGGACGGTCAGTCCCCCAGACAGAGACACATTCAGCTCCGCTTTTACATTAACGCTCATGTTGTCCTCATGTTGTCCTCATGTTGTCTTGATGTTGTCCTCATGTTGCCCTCATGTTGTCCTCATGTTGTCTTGATGTTGTCCTCATGTTGCCCTCATGTTGCCCTCATGTTGTCTTGATGTTGTCCTCATGTTGCCCTCATGTTGTCCTCATGTTGCCCTCATGTTGTCCTCATGTTGTCCTCATGTCGTCCTCATGTTGTCCCCATGTTGCCCTCACGTTGTCCTCATGTTGTCCTCATGTTGTCCTCATGTTGTCTTGATGTTGTCCTCATGTTGTCCTCATGTTGTCCTCATGCTGTCTTGATGTTGTCCTCATGTTGCCCTCATGTTGTCCTGATGTTGTCCTCATGTTGCCCTCATGTTGTCCTCATGCTGTCTTCATGTTGCCCTCATGTTGTCCCCATGTTGTCTTCATGTTGCCCTCATGTTGTCCTCATGCTGTCTTGATGTTGTCCTCATGTTGCCCTCATGTTGTCTTCATGTTGCCCTCATGTTGCCCTCATGTTGCCCTCATGTTGTCCTCATGTTGTCCCCATGTTGTCTTCATGTTGCCTCCATGTTGTCTTCATGTTGCCCTCATGTTGCCCCCATGTTGCCCTCATGTTGTCCCCATGTTGTCTTCATGTTGCCCTCATGTTGTCTTCATGTTGCCCTCATGTTGTCCCCATGTTGCCCTCATGTTGCCCCCATGTTGTCTTCATGTTGCCCTCATGTTGCCGCCATGTTGCCCTCATGTTTCCTTCATGTTGTCTTCATGTTGCCCTCATGTTGTCTTCATGTTGTCTTCATGTTGCCCTCATGTTGTCTTCATGTTGTCTTCATGTTGTCTTCATGGAGTCCCCATGTTGTCATCATGTTGTCCTCATGTTGTCCCCCTCTTCCCCTCCTCCCATGGGGCACTGACGGTGTTATTGCCCCCCCAGGCAGCGGCTCCATCGACCCTGACGAGCTGCGGACGGTCCTGAAGTCGTGTCTGCGTGAGAGCGCCATCTCTCTGCCGGAGGAGAAGCTGGACGACCTGACGCTGGCGCTGTTCGAGTCGGCGGACCGGGACAGCAGCGGATCCATCACCTTCGAGGAGCTCAAGGCCGAGCTGGAGAACTTCCCAGAGGTCATGGAGAACCTCACCATCAGGTCCCAAACTCCGCCTATCACTCTATAATCTACAGGTAGACCAGGTCTAGACCGCTCTATAAGCTACAGGTAGACCAGGTCTAGACCGCTCTATAAGCTACAGGTAGAGCAGGTCTAGACCTCTCTATAAGCTACAGGTAGACCAGGTCTAGACCTCTCTATAAGCTACAGGT
>NC_048414.1:355158-356955 GCF_013103735.1 Etheostoma cragini | reverse complement strand
GACCTCCACTACAGACGCCCAGGTGAGACGCTTAGTTAGAGACCTCCACTACAGACGCCCAGGTGAGACGCTTAGTTACAGACCTCCACTACAGACGCCCAGGTGAGACGCTTAGTTAGAGACCTCCGCTACAGACGCCTAGGTGAGACGCTTAGTTAGAGACCTCCACTACAGACTGTCTCTCTCTCTCTTTGTGGTTCTTTGCTGATTTTCATTCATTGTGATTCTATTATTGAGTTTTGTGCTTTCTTCCGGTCAGGTGGGTGAGAGAGAGACGAGAGAGACGAGAGAGACGAGAGAGACGAGAGGGACAAGAGGGACGCCAGTCTCACCTGTTGTGCAGGTAACCCTCCAGGATTGGACGGCTGACGACCGATTCTTCAAACTCAACCAACAATAAAAGAAACTTAAACTGCTTTTATTTTCTTCTTCTTTATGTTGTCTCTGATTGGTCAACACTTAGTTGTTCTTGTCTCTGATTGGTCAACACTTTCATCGTTGTTGTCTCTGATTGGTCAACTCTTTAGTGGTTCTTGTCTCTGATTGGTCAACACTTTCATCGTTGTTGTCTCTGATTGGTCAACTCTTTAGTTGTTCTTGTCTTTGATTGGTCAACACTTAGTAAACTGTTTATGTTGCTTCATACTTTACATTTCTCACTTTTTTATTTAGTGTGTTTGTCTTTTTTCCGACATTTCTGCATCTTTTTCCATGTTTTTGCCAGAGGAGAGTGAGAGAGTTTTTAAATTTTACCCCGAGCACTTTTTCAACATTTGTCGACTTTTTCTTGGCCTTTGAAATGTTTGTGGGTTTTTTCCCAAGGTTTTAAAGCTTTTTTCAGCATCTTTTCACATTTGTGTCACTTTTATTGACATTTTCTCTTTTTTTTACACTTTTTTTTAAAGTCCTTTTACCAATAATTTTTTCTCCATATGCTATAAAATTGACTAAAACGCCCAAATGTATTAAATGTGGTTAGCTGATGATTAATGTACCGTGTGAGGAGCATTGTTGGGAACCATCCTCGTTACTTTTTGGGACAATTAGTTTGAAAGAAACCCAAATTTCTGATGTAGAAACTTTTTAGGAAGAAGACAACAGGAGGGATAAATGGACATTAATGATATTATTAATGCTTTTTCACCATACTGAGCGTCTTCCTTTACATTATCCCTTTTTATTTAATGAGTGATTGTTGTGTGTTTTGCAGGTTTTGTCCGAGGCGAGTCCGGCTGCAGAGGAAGAGGAGGATGAAGAAGAAGAAGAGTCTCACTTCTCTGAAGGTCAGCTGATAGCGGCCGGCTCTCAGTCGTTCTCCGATGACTCCGAGATCTCAGAGGAAATCACAGAAGGTGAGAAATCATCGATTAATACAAC
Organism: Etheostoma cragini; assembly: GCF_013103735.1. NCBI lineage: Eukaryota > Metazoa > Chordata > Actinopteri > Perciformes > Percidae > Etheostoma > Etheostoma cragini. The sequence continues at coordinate 355,578 of NC_048414.1, read as the reverse complement.
GACCAGCTGCTGGGGGGGGGGGAATACCACCTGATGACCAAGCCTTTGATATTTGATACTTGTTATGTTGGATTCACACAGTTAGTTTTTAATTATCTCCCCAAACTCACTGTGTCATAGAGGGAGGAATGTTTCTGTTTTCTCCTCCGAGTAGAAAACACATAAATATTGAATGTGGCTGCTAATAATCTCTGGAGCAGCCTTCAGAAATGTTAAAGGTATCAGGTAGAAACAAGCTGTAATGTAACCCTGCAGGACAGATGTTCTGTGTTGGTGTAAAGCACTTTGAATTGCCCTGTTGCTGAAATGTGCTACACAAATAAAGCTGCCTTGCCTTGCCTTGCATGTCTCCACCAGACTCCATGTAAATAATCACTACTTTTAGTGTGTATAGAGCAGCATATCTCCACCAGACTCCAT
>NC_048414.1:353117-355058 GCF_013103735.1 Etheostoma cragini | reverse complement strand
TTTACATGGAGTCTGGTGGAGATATGCTGCTCTATACATGCTAAAAGTAGTGATTATTTACATGGAGTCTGGTGGGTTCGGGGGTTTCCGTTACATTACAGCTTGTGTCTTGTTTAATTGTGGTCCAGGTTCAGAGATTATTGTTCCATCAGACACACAGGGGGTTAATGAGGGTTAAAACCGTTCTTTACCAAAATATACAGACTAATCTTTCTTAAATCATAGAACCGTAACTCTGTGTCGTTCTTCCTTCGTTCTTCCAAATCATTTCTTTATCGACTTCGACTTTTTTCAACTTATAGCCACTTTTCTTTTTACTTTTTGTTGCCTTTTTGTTGCCTTTCTTGTCTCTTTCTACATCTTTTAGTCAGTTAATCTATTAATTAAAAGCCTAACTCTGTGTTGTTGGCGTTGTTCTTGCATCTCTGAGCTCCGTCTTCCTTTGATGATTTCTTTGTGTCCTGGATCCAGATCCAGATCCAGATCCAGATCCAGATGCGGAGCCCCCCCCCAGGGACCCGGGGGAGTCGACCCAGTCCGATAGCGATGACGGCATCGTTCACGGCCAGACGGCGGGGAGGAAGGTCAGTGAACGCATCACTGCCCCCGGGAAGAGGGCGCTGGGCAGGAGGGGGAGGAGCTGGTTGTGTTGCTGTTGTGTTGTTGTTGTTGTTGTTGTTGGTTGTGTTGCTGTGGTGTTGTTGTTGTGCTGTTGTTGTGTTGTTGTTGTGTTGCTGTTGTGTTGTTGTTGGTTGTGCTGTTGTTGTTGTGTTGTGCTGTTGTTGTTGTGCTGTTGTTGTTGTGTTGTTGTTGGTTGTGTTGCTGTTGTGTTGTTGTTGTGCTGTTGTTGTCGTGTTGTTGTTGGTTGTGTTGCTATTGTGTTGTTGGTTGTGCTGTTGTTGTTGTGTTGCTGTTGTGTTGTTGTTGTTGGTTGTGCTGTTATTGTGTTGTTGTTGGTTGTGTTGCTGTTGTGTTGTTGTTGTTGGTTGTGTTGCTGTTGTGTTGTTGTTGGTTGTGCTGTTGTTGTTGTTGTGTTGTTGGTTGTGCTATTGTTGTTGTTGTTGTGTTGTTGTTGGTTGTGTTGCTGTTGTGTTGTTGGTTGTGTTGTTGTGTTGTTGTTGTTGGTTGTGCTGTTGTTGTTGTTGTTGGTTGTGGTACTGTTGTGTTGTTGTTATTGGTTGTGTTGCTTTTGTTGTTGTGTTGTTGTTGTTGTTGGTTGTGCTGTTGTTGTTGTGTTGCTGTTGTTGTGTTGTTGTTGGTTGTGTTGCTGTTGTGTTGTTGTTGTTGGTTGTGCTGTTGTTGTTGTGCTGTTGTTGTCGTGTTGTTGTTGTTTGTGCTATTGTTGTCGTGTTGTTGTTGGTTGTGTTGCTATTGTGTTGTTGTTGCTGGTTGTGCTGTTGTTGTTGTGTTGTTGTTGTTGGTTGTGTTGTTGTTGGTTGTGTTGCTGTTGTGTTGTTGTTGTTGGTTGTGTTGCTGTTGTGTTGTTGGTTGTGCTGTTGTTGTTGTGTTGTTGTTGGTTGTGTTGCTGTTGTGTTATTGTTGTTGGTTGTGTTGTTGTTGGTTGTGCTGTTGTTGTTGTTTGTGCTGTTGTTGTGTTGTTGTTGGTTGTGTTGCTGTTGTGTTGTTGTTGTTGGTTGTGTTGTTGTTGTGTTGTTGTTGTTGTGGTACTGTTGTGTTGTTGTTGTTGGTTGTGTTGTTGTCAAGCTTCAGGTCGGTTTCTTTACGTAAAAACGTTTTTTTGGGGTAAACAGAAGAAATCTCCAGCTGAAGATCATGTTAATCATTTAGCTGTGTGTGTGTGTGTGTGTCTGTGTTTGTGTGTGTCTCTCTCTCTCTGTGTGTATGTGTGTGTGTGTCTCTCTCTCTCTGTGTGTGTGTGTGTGTGTGTGTGTGTCTCTGTGTGTGTGTGTGTGTGTGTGTGTGTCTCTGTGTGTGTGTGTG
>NC_048414.1:350764-353017 GCF_013103735.1 Etheostoma cragini | reverse complement strand
ACAAAGAGTGAAAAATTTAAAGGGGTCTGAATACTTTCCGTACCCACTGTATATATATATATATATATGTGTGTGTGTATACACATTGTATTTGTCTTTTTTCTGACATTTCTGCGTCCTGTCCATGTTGTTGACGGCGTAGAGCAGGAGAGTTTTTATTTGTCAAGTTATTCTGAACCTTTTCAAATGTTTGTGGGTTTTCTCCAAATTCTTAAAGATTCTTTTTTTTCATCTTTTTACATTTTTGTCACTTTTATTGACATTTGAATAAAAAAGTGACAAATGTAAAAAAGGAGAAAAAAGTTTGAAAAACAAGGCAAATGTCAATAAAAGTGACAACAAACGTCGGAGAAAGCTTCAAATCAACAAAAATGTCAAAACAAATCAACAAAGAACTTTGGGAAAGTGTTTTAACGAGGTTTTGTTTTAAGATTATGAGCCCGAAACACTGAAAGTTGGTCGATAGGAAGACACCACGGGGTTAAAACTAGATCATTTATCTTTTTATCTGGGTAAGAACCAAATAATAAACCATCAGACTAACTGTAAGTTCTCTCTCGCTCTACTACGTCAAAAACATGGGAAAACACGCAGAAATATCGGGAACAAACGACAAATAATGACGGAAAAAATAAACAAAAATACTTTGAATAAAAAAGTGACAAATGTAAAAAAGGAGAAAAAAGTTTAAAAACAAAGACAACGTTTTTTAGTTTATTTTTTTCCGTCATTATTTGTCGTTTGTTCCCAATATTTCTGCGTGTTTTCCCATGTTTTTGACGTAGTAGAGCGAGAGAGAACTTACATTTAGTCCGATGGTTTATTATTTGGTTCTTACCCAGATAAAAAGATAAATGATCTAGTTTTCGACCAACTTTCAGTGTTTCGGGCTCATAATCTTAAAACAAAACCTTGTTAAGACACTTTTCCCAAAGTTCTTTGTTGATTTTTTTGACTTTTTTTTTGTTGATTTGAAGCTTTCTCCGACGTTTGTTGTCACTTTTTGACGTTTTCTAACTTTGCCAAAGTTCTTTCTGCCTTTTTAAAAGGTCTTTGTTGATTTTCTTCTGTTTTTTGGGACGTTTTTGTTGTTTTTCTTCAATTTTTGTCACTTTTTTCTCTTGAATTATTTTTTTTCTCCAAATGCATTTCTAGAAATTAAATAAAACCCAAATTTAATGGGAATAATGAAGTGATCAGTTATTTAACGTGTGAGGAGCGTCGTGTGGAAACATCCACGTTGTGTTTTTTAACACTTTGGTTGAAGGAAACCAGAATTTCTGATTTAGAAACTTTTTGAAAATGAAAAATCGAATTTGACCCCGAGGACAACGGGGGTGTTAGTTTTGGACAATCGTACATAATTAACCCCCCCCCGTTGTTCTTCTGGGTCCAAAATTAAAATCAACAATATTTTTGACGTTTTTGTCCCTTTTCCGAGGTCGTTGACCCTCCCTCCTCCTCTCTGCCCCCCCGTTGTCCCCAGGTGTGTTCGGGCTGACGGATCCGTCCGGACTCCCCGCCGGAGACATCGAGGTGACCCTGAAGTGGAAGTCGACCTACTTCCCTCCATCCGTGGGAGAGCAACCGTCCATCCCGAACAAGACGGAACAGCACAGCGTGGAGAAGAAGAAAGAGAGAGAGCAGCACAGCGTGGAGGAGAAGAAGAAAGAGAGAGAGCAGCACAGCGTGGAGGAGAAGAAGAAAGAGAGAGAACAGCACAGCGTGGAGGAGAAGAAGAAAGAGAGAGAAGTTGCTGAGACGCCGCAAAAAGAAGAGAAACACCTTCACCATCAGCCCGTCTCGCTGCCTACACCTGCTGCCTCTAAGGTCAGGAGGGTCAATTACAGATAGAGGTCTAGACCGCTCTATAATCTACAGGTAGACCAGGTCTAGACCGCTCTATAATCTACAGGTAGACCAGGTCTAGACCTCTCTATAATCTACAGGTAGACCAGGTCTAGACCGCTCTATAATCTACAGGTAGACCAGGTCTAGACCGCTCTATAATCTACAGGTAGACCAGGTCTAGACCGCTCTATAATCCACAGGTAGACCAGGTTTCCTTTATCTGTGGGGTTTCCTCCCTTCAGGCCCCGCTGCCAAAACTCAGACAGAGGAACAAGCTGCAGGACGGACCGGCAGCCAAGAAGGTCACCTTCATAGAGACCTCCGCTACAGACGCCCAGGTGAGACCATTAGTTAGAGACCTCCACTACAGACGCTCAGGTGAGACGCTTAGTTAGAGACCTC
>NC_048414.1:348789-350664 GCF_013103735.1 Etheostoma cragini | reverse complement strand
AACAGGGTGAGTTCCTACTATGAAGGAGGGGAACAGGGTGAGTTCCTACTATGAGGGAGGGGAACAGGGCGAGTTCCTTCCTTAACCCACCTTCCAGTTTCTTGATCTTGGCGTCCTTGGTGTGGAGCAGGGCGGCCCGTCGCTCCATCTTCACCTCGTGCTCGGCTTTGTTCTCCTCCATCCTCCTCATCACGACCTCCAGCTCCGCCTCGTAACACACAGGAAGAGAAGAGGTTGAGTTTTAGTTTTCTACGTTCTACGGACCAATAAATCATCAGAGATGTTAAATACACGCTGGCTGCTGAACTCCCTCTAGGAATGAAAAACCTGTGTGTGTGTGTGTGTGTGTGTGTTTGTGTCTCTGTGTGTGTGTGTGTGTGTGTGTGCGTGTGTATCTGTGTGTGTGTGTGTCTCTCTCTGTGTGTGTGTGTGTCTGCGTGTCTCTCTATGTGTGTGTGTGTGTGTCTCTGTGTGTGTGTGTATCTGTGTGTGTGTGTCTGTGTGTGTGTCTGTCTGTGAGAGTGTGTGTGTGTGTGTGTATCTATTTGTGTCTCTGTGTGTGTGTGTGTGTGTATCTGTGTGTCTGTGTGTGTGTGTGTGTATATATGTCTGTGTGTGTGTGTGTGTGTGTGTGTGTGTATATCTGTGTGTGTATATCTGTGTGTGTATATGTATATCTGTGTGTCTGTATGTGTGTGTGTGCGTGTGTGTCCCTGTCCCCCTCCACCTTGTAGTCCTGGCTGATCTGGTTCTCCATGCTGAGGAGGTTCCTGGTCTTCTCCAGCTCCTGGATGGTTTCGGCGTGAGCGGCTCGCAGCTCTCGGACGGCGCTCTCCGTGTCTCCGTGGTAACCGCCGGCGTCGTCCCCCGCCTCCTTCAGGAAGCCCAGGTCCCCGCTCCGCCGGGTCCTACGGGTCTGGTAGGGAACGGACCGGTTAACCCCCGTCGACCAACACCTAGTGCTTCTGGGTCTTAATCTTAATTGAAACCTCGTTATGACACTTTCCCCAAAGTTCTTTTTAGACATTTTTGTTGTTTTTGTTGTTTTTGAAGCTTTCTCCAACATTTGTTGTCAGTTTTTGACGTTTTCTAACTTTTCCCGAAGTTCTTTATCACTTTTTACAATGTCTTTGTTGATTTTTTTGGGGACATTTTAGTTGTTTTTCCTATATTTCTGTCACTTTTTTCAGTGTTCTTAAATCTGTTTTTTCTTGAAATGCTATAAAATTAAATAAAACACCCAAATTCAATGAAAACAGCGAACTGATCGGTTATTTAACATGTGAGGAGCGACACATGGAACCAACCAATGAGTTTATTTACAATTTGGTTTTAAGTAAAAACTAATTTCTGATTTAGAAACTTTTGGAAAGTTGTGCGTTTCTGTGAGTGTCTGTGTGTGTGTGTGTGTGTGTGTGTGTGTGTGTGTGTGTGTGTGTCTGTGCGTCTGTGTGTGCAAGCATGTGTCTGTGTGTGTAGTTATTATCTTTTTGATCATATTTAATTATATTTTTTGTCCACTTTATTCAGTATTTTTAATTTGTTATTTGACTTTTGGTGTTTTGAACGTCTGACCAAGTTTTTGAGGAATTCTTTATGCATTTTGAAGTGTTGTTGAACACTTTTTTGTTCGCTTTTTCTATCGATACTTCTTTAAGTTACTCCGACGGTATTTCATTGACTGTTTTTGTTTTTCAATTTCAAACTTTTTAAACGTTTTTCTCAGGAAAATAACAAAACCTTCCCATTTGGAGAAGTAGAATAAATGTTTTTTTAGTTCCCCGACCGGACAAGAATAAAAACTTGAACGTTGAACAGGGACATGAATCATCATCTCTTACATTTACATATTTATAGTATATATTATATTATATA
>NC_048414.1:345889-348689 GCF_013103735.1 Etheostoma cragini | reverse complement strand
GTGTGTGTCTCTGTGTGTGTGTGTGTGTGTCTCTGTGTGTGTGTGTGTGTGCAGTAGAGCCCGACCCACTAAGGAGGGTTAAGGCCGATACTGATTTTTGGTTATTTAAAAATCCGACATTATATCGGCCGATATATATATATATTTTTTAATCCAGAAACACGTTACATTACAAACTGATTATTCATATTTGGGGACTTTTCCCTTTATCATAGTAGTCACAGTGGATAGACAGGATCTGGGGGGTCTTCCCACTTGGTAACTCTCCGCAGGGAATTATTAAATGGAATAATAATAATTATTATAGTAATAAACATTAAGGGAATTATTAAATCAACCAAAGACCAGAGCTTGGTCAGGTGTGCAGCTTCTTTGTTTCCTCTCCTGCTGAACAGAAACCTGGAACAGAATCCCAACGAGACCCCGGCCAACAACAAGAAGCTGATTGGCTGCAACATGAGATGCATGCTGGTCTAATTATGTCTGGACTAGCGGGAGAAAGACCCAAGGACGCTTCCTCGGAGGAGGGGGGTAAACCTCCGAGGCCCCGAGACCAGCACGGTGCAGCGGTAATGATCCGTCTGCAGGTCCATCTACGGGGACGTTCTTCCAACCCATTCACTCCCATCCCTCTGATCAGGGATCCATACCCGACCCCCCCTCTACAGCCTGAGCAGAAGGGGAAGGAGGTCCCGGGTGCCTTGTGTTGTTATGTCTTGTTTTTATTTTGGATGTTTTTCTGTCAGTGATGTATTGAATGTTATGTCTTGTTATTATTTGGCATGTTTGGCAGGTTTCATCACTGTTACTAGGGTTCTGGTCTGATGGTCTTACCCTGCTGTAGACCTGCAGACGGCTGCTCAGTTCCTCCAGCTGTTGCTTCTGTTCCAGGAACTGGATTTGAAGTTTTTGATTTTCTTCCAACAGCTTCTCATTTTTGTCTAAAAAAGAAAGAAAAGACAATCCATCCCGGATTAACCCTCCTGTCGTCCTGGGGTCACATCTGACCCGCTTTAAAGCTTCTACAGCAGAGATTTGGGATTCTTTCATCCAAGTTGCCCAAATATCACATGGATGGTTCCATATGACGCTGAAGGATCAGTTCACTACTTTATTGAATTTTGTGTTTTTTATAAGTTTAGGTTTTTTTGACAGAAGACAAAAAAATGATATAATTTCATATGAATGAGGTTTCTTGAACATGAATTTAGAAAAGAGACTAGTGTAAAGTAGTGGAGATGTTTTGGTGTTAGGGATGTTCTCAGCAGACTGATGTAAGACAGAGATAAAGTCTCTCAAACGAGTCAAAATAATGTTAACTAGGAGGACAACACAAGGGTTAAAGAGGTTCAAACTCAGGAGACTAGGCAGACAACCTGTAGGAGGACTAATGACACAACCAGTAGGGGGACAACCTGTAGGGGGACAACCTGTAGGGGGACTAATGAAACAACCTGTAAGGGAACAACCTGTAGGGGGACTAATGAGACAACCTGTAAGGGAACAACTTGTAGGGGGATTAATGAAACAACCTGTAGGGGGACTAATGAACCTCACTAAGTCTCACACCTCTCTCAGCCTTGATCTTGTCGAGGATCTGGTTTTTGTCGACGAGGTCGGCCTTCAGCGCCGTCTCCAGCTGGGCGATCTGCAGCTTCAGCTGCTGCTCCTGGATCTGCTGCTTCTGCTGCCGAGACACGTCAAAGGCACTGGGACACAGGAGGACAATCATCATCATCATCATCATCATCACCATCATCATCATCACCATCACCATCATCATCATCACCATCACCATCATCACCATCATCAGAGAAACAGGGTTTTTAGAAGATGATGGATTTACCTGTTGATGAGTTTTTCATTGTTGTCCTTCAGCAGATCTCTCTCCTGCTCCACTTCACTGATCCTCTCCTGCAGCTGCAGATCACAGAAGAAGAAAACAAGGGATAGGCCTCTACGTGGTATATACTCCTTTAACTGTCTGTTGAGCTCTAAATCTCACAGTTAATCATCTGTAAACTCCTTTAGTATGAACTGTCTGTTGAGCTCTAAATCTCACAGTTAATCCTCTGTAAAACTCCTTTAGTATGAACTGTATGCTGAGCTCTACAGATATGAACTCTACGCTGAGCTCTAAAGGGATGAACTCTACGCTGAGCTCTAAAGGTATGAACTGTATGCTGAGCTCTAAAGGGATGAACTCTAAGCTGATCTCTAAAGGTATGAACTGTATGCTGAGCTCTAAAGGTATGAACTGTATGCTGAGCTCTAAAGGTAAGAACTCTATGCTGAGCTCTAAAGGGATGAACTCTAAGCTGATCTCTAAAGGTATGAACTCTATGCTGAGCTCTAAAGGGATGAACTCTATGCTGAGCTCTAAAGGGATGAACTCTATGCTGAGCTCTAAAGGTATGAACTCTATGCTGATCTCTAAAGGGATGAACTCCATGCTGATCTCTAAAGGTATGAACTCTATGCTGAGCTCTAAAGGGATGAACTCTATGCTGAGTTCTAAAGGGATGAACTCCATGCTGAGCTCTAATGGGATGAACTCTAAGCTGATCTCTAAAGGTATGAACTCTATGCTGAGCTCTAAAGGTAAGAACTCTATGCTGAGCTCTAAAGGGATGAACTCTATGCTGAGCTCTAAAGGGATGAACTCCATGCTGAGCTCTAATGGGATGAACTCTAAGCTGATCTCTAAAGGGATGAACTCTACGCTGAGCTCTAAAGGTAAGAACTCTATGCTGAGCTCTAAAGGGATGAACTCTAAGCTGATCTCTAAAGGTATGAACTC
>NC_048414.1:343815-345472 GCF_013103735.1 Etheostoma cragini | reverse complement strand
GCTGAGCTCTAAAGGGATGAACTCCATGCTGAGCTCTAATGGGATGAACTCTAAGCTGATCTCTAAAGGTATGAACTCCATGCTGAGCTCTAAAGGTATGAACTCTATGCTGAGCTCTAAAGGTATGAACTCTATGCTGAGCTCTAAAGGGATGAACTCCATGCTGCGGCTGTGGCGTTCACCTGCTCCAGCTTCTTCCGTGCCACGGCAGAGCTCTGCAGCCGGTTCTCCAGGTCCAGACTCTTCATCCTCTCGTCTTTCAGCTGCGCTGAGAGCTCTTCCACCTTCAGCATGGCGGCGTCGTGACTCAGCTTCAGCGTCCTCTGACTCTGAAACACAGTCAGCGGCCGGGTTGGACCAGTGGTACAGCGGTCGCACATGGAGTGAGGGTTATGACTCGATGCAGAGGTCCAGGGTTCGAATCCCACCTGTGACGATACCCTGCATGTCGTTCCCACCTAAATAATATTATAATATATCTGGAAATGCTTCATATCGACGTATATATGGGCGGGGCTCTACTCTGTCTCTGGGTGCAGGCTCTACAGGTGAGCTACCCAGGTGAGCTACCCAGGTGCCCTACTGGAGATTTGAGTCTTCAGTAAGAACCAATGGGCTCGGAGCTCCTCTTTAATCGGGGGTTACAGGTGACGAGTGCTCCTCACAGCGATGGATCGGACGATATATCGGATCTAGTTATATTATTCTGTAGTAACAGTACTTTTACTTGAGTACAATTCCTGGCTGCTCTACCCACCTTTGTTTATAACTTCTCTTTCTTTATCTTATTTGTATACATTTCTTTTGTTATTATATTATACTTGTTGTACGTGTCGGAGAGAAACGTCTTTTCATTGTGTACGTCTGGCGCATGTTGCAGGACTTGACCTGACTGATCTGGTGTTTCAGGGCTTGTGGGTCCCTGCTCCTGCAGGACTTGGGCTGTGGAGCGTCTCACCTCCTGCAGCTGGAGGAATCGGCCCTCCAGCTCCGTTACGCCGCTGGCCCGCTCAGCCAGCTGCTTCTGCAGTTTGATCATCGTCACGTTGCTGTCCACGTGCGACCTGAGAGACGACAACACTCGAGTGTTACTGTGCACGGAGAAGCTTCCAGAGCAGATACAGAGCCCGTGTGTGACCTCCATCCTCAGGCCCAAAACAAGCACAATCAATAGGTCTGGTAAAAACAGCACCATCCTACAGAATATAGGACGACAATGGACAAAAACAGCTGCATGCAATGCTCCTAAAATGATTTATTAAAGAGAAACTTTATTTTCAACCTTTGAAAATGGTCCACTATACTTTTAGCAAGACTGATCAGTTAGCTGGAAGCCCGGAGTATTGGTATGTTGAGTAAAACTAGATACTTATCAAAGCACAATACATTATATACTGTGTACTGCACACTTATTTTACCATAAATGTTATATTGTGTGGAAGTTTGGGGCTACAAAAGCAACTTAAAAATATTTGCTCATTGCAAAAAAAGAGCAATCAGGATAATAAATCACACTGGGTACTATGAGAACACTAATCATCTGTTTTTAATTCACGAGACTCCATGTAAATAATCACTCCTTTTATCATCGTAAAACACACTTCATTCAAAGTGGACAGAAACTAAATAAAACTACCAAAAGCCGTCTTGGTTCATC
>NC_048414.1:341554-343715 GCF_013103735.1 Etheostoma cragini | reverse complement strand
ACACAAACATACACACACACACACACACACACAGATACACATACATACATACATACATACACGTACACACACGCAAAAACACACATACACAAACACACACATATGCACACACAAACACATACCTACACACACACAGGATATACACAAAAGACAGTAGAAGGATGTTCGAGTTACACATTCAATAACAGATAAAGTAACTTTATTTATTTTTAAAGTTAAGTTAAAGTGTCATAAATAATGACTCATATACATATGTATTATATAGGCGCCTACAGTGGCAATAAGCTTTCAGTTCAGATAGAAAGCCTACATATCCCACAAGTCTCTTCACTCGGCGCATGCGTAGTAGCATCATAACGACATGAACTGTTATGATTTCAGTAGCAACCGTTACTGTGGACTGAATAAAGTCGTTTTAAAAGGTAAGAAATGTGTAAAAAATCGGCTTCGACAGCCTTTAAAATGTTTTTTTTAAATACGAAGACACATATACAACTAGTGTTGTATTAGAAGAGGGAGCTAGTTGGCGCGTTAGCCCTTTTTAGGCAGCTAGCGAACGAAGCTAATGGAACATAGCTAACGGAACTTGCTTTATTTCAATAGTTTCTAATGTTACAGCAGCCACACACCTCAGTGTTTTAACAGTACACACACACCTCTGACTGAAGCAGTGTACAATAACCGAGACACAGACACTGTTTTAAGATATCTTTTGTAAATCAGTGTAGAGGATGTGATGCCAGACTGCGTTTAGATTATAACAGTTTTTCTCTCACAGTGGCCAAAGTAAAGTTAATCATTCCTTCAAACATTTGGCTCAAAACAGTGAATAATCATGAAATGTCTAGCTTTAGTTCGGCAAACATAAAATACAAAAAACGAAAGGTTTATTAGTGAAATGTCCTTTTTTAGAACCACCTCGCCCGCAGATCTACGGTGTTACTCCCGGTTTACCGGCAGCAAGATGGCGGTAGCAGCAGGGGGGTGTTTCGCGTTCAAATGTTAGATAACAATTAAATAAAATGCTCTTGGTGTGTCATTCATCTGCCGAATACATTAGAAGATACATGTTGTCAGTTGAGAGTGTTAAGTTTTGCTCTGCCGTGTTGTTTTATTTCTCCACGCGGACATTAGTTTTAATCTAAGAGATTTTCAAATGAAGTTTGGCTCAACTTTTACCCCCTCAACCACAAAGCTGTTTATAGTCATTTAGAACTATTATCCGACCCAGGGTCTAGCTTAAGGTAAACTGTGCACATATTATTATTATTATTATTATTATTATTATTAAGTTGTTATAATGCCGATTCCCTTCTCTTACAGGCTGAAAGATGTCCACTCTGATCGATGAGACAGCAGCAGATGTTCCAGTCAGAGACTTCCCAGTGAACCTGTCCCGACTCGCAGCAGGTTTCTGTTGTTTCTGTTGTTTATATTGTTTCTGTTGTTTCTGTTGTTTCTATTTCCATCAAGATAACTCATTAGAGAGATTTAACCTAACCTGATTGCTGATTTGTGGATTATAATATGGAAAAAAGTACGTTTAACTCTTGTGTTTTCCTCCCGGGTCAAAAACTGACGACAAATATGACATTTTTATTAAGTTTTCACCAAAACCACCTTACTTACTGCCACTATTTTACACTATTTTGGTAATATTTAGAAATTGTGGTCAATAACCCTCATTTATGTAGGATTATACCTAATATTTGAGTTAAAAAAAGCAGAATTTATGAATGATTTTGTCTAATAGTGAAGATCAGAGGAATGAAAGAGCGTTAGAAGGAATCATTTTATGGTAATTTGGTTAAAAAGAAACTCAGATTTCAGATAGAGACACTTATTAAAGAGGAGCTGCTGCTCATTTACTCCTTCAGTTGTCTTGTTATGGTGTGTGTGTGTGTGTGTGTGTGTGTGTGTGTGTGTGTGTGTGTTGCACTCACAGCTACATGTGTGTAAATGTAAAGATGACCCGATGTTCTCAGAGTCCTCGGCCAATCGGAATGCGCGGGCGCGGCAGGACGTGTCGCGGGTGTCCCGGGAGGAGCTGGAGGATCGATTCCTCCGCCTCCACGAGGAGACGCTGGTCCTCAAACAGCACATACACACACAGGACGACAAGATCAAGAAGTGAGACACACACACACACACACACACACAG
>NC_048414.1:340155-341454 GCF_013103735.1 Etheostoma cragini | reverse complement strand
ACACATTCAGACAGACACACACACTCATACACACACACACAGACGCACGCACACACACACACACACACACACACAGACGCACGCACACACACAAACACAGACAAACACAGACGCACACACACACAATAACGCACACACACATACCAACACACACACCTTCCGACACACACACACACACACTTACTTGTTTTGGATCCTTAAATTAGATTTTATATTAGATATTATTAGGGGGAGTGTGTGTCAGACGGCGTGACAGAAGCGGGTCGTTGACGTCGAGACGCCTACTTGGATACGCCCAGATGAATGCTGGGAGATGAATGCTGGGAGATGAAAGCTGGGAGATGAATGCTGGGAGATGAATGCTGTCATTCCTCACCAAACACATGCCAGACGCGCTGTCATCTCCACAACTCACCGCAGATCTGCCGGGCTTTGTCAGTCTGCGACGAGGTTCTCTTACTTTAAGAGACGCTGCGATGAGGTTGGAGGGTTACTGTCTCTTTAAGAGACGCTGCGATGAGGTTGGAGGGTTACTGTCTCTTTAAGAGACGCTGCGATGAGGTTGGTGTGTTACTGTCTCTATAAAAGACGCTGCGATGAGGTTGGAGGGTTACTGTCTCTTTAAGAGACGCTGCGATGAGGTTGGTGGGTTACTGTCTCTTTAAGAGACGCTGCGATGAGGTCGGAGGGTTACTGTCTCTTTAAGGGACACTGTGATGAGGTCGGCGGGTTACTGTCTTTTTAAGAGACGCTGCGATGAGGTTGGAGGGTTACTGTCTCTTTACAGTTTTTTCTGAATGCTTAAGCGCTAATCGTGATTCTTGTAGCACAATTTCTAAAACTATTAAAACGTATAGCAAAACCACTCACTGAGTTTGCAAAACTAAAAGCACAAACACTGCATTGCACTCAGTTTGCAATTTTGTAACACACATTTTGCAAAACTGTAGGCACAATTCACTGCACAACACTCTTTTTGCAGAACTTTAAACACAACTCACTGCTTACACTCAATTACCAAATTTCCAACACACTCCTAGCAAAATTATACACATGTATGGCTATCATTAACACTATTTTGCCAACTGTCTGGCACACTTTCACATGTGAAAACTGTTTTAGATAATTAGTTCACTTTGCAGTCAGCCTAAGCACTATAAATAAGCCACAGGTAAGCTGTCTGTGTGGAGTACAACGGATGGAGCAGGAAGAGTGAGGAGCGTGAGAATCAGAGGAGGCCGAGGGAGAGGACGTGGAGTTGAAGAAGCAAGAGGGTTAGAGGAAGTTAGAGGAAGAGGA
>NC_048414.1:339323-340055 GCF_013103735.1 Etheostoma cragini | reverse complement strand
CACACACACACACACACACACACACACACACAGGACAACAAGCTCAAGAAGTGAGACACACACGCGAACACACACACACACACACATATATTTATGTGTATGTCTGTTTTCTGTGTGATGCTTGAGGCTGGGCACTAAGCTGATGAAGCTGGTGAAGGACCGCGGGCGGATGGAGCAGCTGGCGGCGGGCGAGCGCCCCCCCGCCCCCAGGGTCCGGGACCTGGAGATGGAGGAGATGATGGAGGAGCTGCAGGAGAAAGTGCGGGGCCTCCAGGCGGAGAACGAGGGCCTGAAACAGCGCCTCCTGGTGGCCAAGCAGCAGCTCATCAACTCGCAGGGCCGGCGCCCGGCGCCGTACGGCCGCGTCCCGTCCAGGGTCAACTCGGGGGTCAAGAAGCTGCGGGACGACTCGTCCTCTCCGTCCCCCACGCGGCCCAAAAGTACGTCACACATCATTATGTCACATACTTCAAATACTACTATATATAGTATTTTATTAGAATTGATTTATTTCGTCTATTCGTGTGTGTGTGTGTGTGTGTGTGTGTATATATGTGTGTGTCTGTGTGTGTGTGTCTGTCTGTGCATGTTTGTGTATGTCTGTGTGTGTGTCTGTCTATGCGTTTGTGTGGGTGTGTGTGTGTCTGTCTGTGTGTGTGTCTGTGGGTCTGTGTGTGTCTGTGTGTGTGTGTGTGTGTGGGTCTGTGTGTGTGTGTGTGTGTGTGTGTGTGT
>NC_048414.1:338735-339189 GCF_013103735.1 Etheostoma cragini | reverse complement strand
CGACCGGGCTCCTACCCCGATTCGGACACAGCCTGCTGGAGGAGGCGAGGGCCGAGGTCCGCAACCTGTGAGTAGGGGTGGGGGGGAAACATGGATACAGCATGAATGGTGAGATATATAAAAATATATAAATGGAAAAGAAACTATCTTTGCTTCCGTGCACCAGAGAGAACGTGATCGAGCTCCAGCGGAGCCACATGGAGGAGATGGAGGCCGCGGCGGAGCTGCTGAGGGACCAGCTGAGGACAAAGGAGGCTGAATACGAGGAGAGACTCCTGCAGGCCCGGCAGCAGCAGACCTCCAAACTCAGGTACCATCTGATTCATCAGGATTTAACAAAACGTTGGTGCACTTTAAAGCACCATCACCAAACCAGCCAGACTCCATGTAAATAATCACTACTTTTAGTGTGTATAGAGCAGCATCTCTCCACCAGACTCCATGTAAATAATCA
>NC_048414.1:335636-336712 GCF_013103735.1 Etheostoma cragini | reverse complement strand
GATTATAGAGCTGAGTAGACCTGCTCTATCTGTAGATTATAGAGCTGTGTAGACCTGCTCTATCTGTAGATTATAGAGTCTTATTAGTTAAAAAACTGAAAGTAAAGTTGTTGAAATATTAGACTTTTTCTCAAATAATCTCTTTTAGCACCTCGAAGTCAAAATAAGAGTCAAGAGAAGCTTCAAAAGTGTCAAAAAATAGAGGGGGGGGGGAGGGGTCTCGTTTACCCGGGGGGGGGGGGGGGGGGGGGGGGGGGGGGGGGGGGGGGGGGGGGGGGGGGGGGTCTTGTTTACCCGTGATTGGTCCAGACCGACGGAGCCCGTCCTCGGGGGACAGTGTCCTGGTGTAACAGCTCCTGTGTGACAGCGCTCGCCGTCTCTGTTGTCCACATCAAGGCCCCGAAACTACAGAACCCCCCTCTTGTCTCTTCTCCTCCCTTCGTTCCTCTCTTCTCTCCTCTCTTGTCGCCTCTCCTCTCTTGTCTTCTTTCCTCTCTTGTCTCCTCCCTTTGTTCTTCTCTTGTTTCCGGGAGACAGTTCCCAGGTGTAACAGCTCCTGTGTGACAGCGTGACAGTTTCACGGTCTCTGTTCTCCACATGCGGGCCGTTTGAAGCCTGAGACTACAGACCTGTCCTCTTGATCAGCAGCGACGTCAGACCCCCCCCCCCCCCCCCCCCCCCCCCCCCCCCCCCCCCCCCCCCCCCCCCCCCCCCCCCCCCCCCCCCCCCCCCCCAGCTCCGCTGTCACTCACCCAGCTGGAGACGGCATGAGACTGACAGGAGGACGCCCCCTCTCCGCCGAGACTCGCCGTGTTAATGGGAACAGATGATGGAGACGGGAGAGTTTACATCTCCTCTCCTCACCATAATACTCTGTGTTGTTGCCAGGGTTACACAGCTCTCCACCTCGCCTCCATCCACGGCCACAAGCACATCGTCCTCTCCCTGATCTCCACTCACAGTGAGTCTGTTAGAAACAAGTAGAAACAAGCTGTAAAGTTACCCTACAGGACAGATGTTCATCATCAGTTAGAAACAAGCTGTAATGTTACCCTACAGGACAGATGTTCATCATC
>NC_048414.1:333636-335536 GCF_013103735.1 Etheostoma cragini | reverse complement strand
GGGGGGGGGGAGAGGGGGGAGGGAATCAACGATATATTAATATATAATAGATATTCAACAATCAACAGAGGTCAGACATTAAGATTCATTCATTATTATTTTTAATATTATAAGGACGATGCGCATTAATCAACAGTGTTAGCCAGTGGACTAATATTCAGCTGTAGTCCTACCCAGCATGCAGCTCTAGGACTACCCAGCATGCAGCTCTAGGACTACCCAGCATGCATAGAGGGCGGCCGGCGGTCTGAAGAAGTCAGAGCTGGAGGTCCAGCGCATGGTGCGCGGCGGACGGCGGTCTGAAGACCAGGTCCATCTGTCCCTGGCTGCGGGAGCGGGTCAGCAACAGAGACGGCAGAGCGTAACGCTGCGTCCGTCTCCCAGTGAAGGACGTCCCCCCTGAGGACAGAGACAACACCGGGACTCAGACTACATGCAGACGATAGACCACTAAGGTCTATATAAAGAGACTTCAGATACAGTATTAGGGACCACTAAGGTCTATATGAAGAGACTTCAGATCCAGTATTAGGGGACCACTAAGGTCTATATAAAGAGACTTCAGATCCAGTATTAGGGACCACTAAGGTCTATATAAAGAGACTTCAGATACAGTATTAGGGACCACTAAGGTCTATATAAAGAGACTTCAGATCCAGTATTAGGGACCACTAAGGTCTATATAAAGAGACTTCAGATACAGTACTAGGGACCACTAAGGTCTATATAAAGAGACTTCAGATACAGTATTAGGGACCACTGAGGTCTAGGTCTAGAGGCACACTCTTAAAAGTTCTGCTGAATTTTCTAGTTGTGGTACTAAGATTAGACTGTTTCTCCAAACAAGGTCTTCTCCTCCCTTGGGGGGGAAATAAGGCAGGAGACTACTGTTAAAACGGTTCTTGTCCCTTGATCTGCAGGGAACAATTAAACCTTCACCGAGACCAAACCTTGGTTCAGTTTGTCTTTATTTCGTTGTTTCCTCTCTCTCTGGACAGAAACTTCCATTCCGATAGCAAAACCGGAACCGTGACTAAGTCCCTGACCTGGAGGCCGGGGTCTGGTGAAGACGTCGCTGCAGCCGCTCCAGTAGTGGACCGCCGTCTTCCCGTGGTAATCTCGGATGGTGGTTTTAGCATCTGATGGAAACAAGACCACCACGCAGACTGAATGTGTAGCTATGGTTATCGTAGCTAGGATTAGCGTAGCCAGGGTTAGTATAGGGTTAGCATACCAAGCGTTAATGTAGCTAGGATTAGCGTAGCCAGGGTTAGCATAGGGTTAGCATACCAAGCGTTAATGTAGCTAGGGTTAGCATAGGGTTAGCGTAGCAAGGGTTAGCATAGCTAAGGATAGCATAGGGTTAGCGTAGCTAGGGTTAGCGTAGCTAGGGTTAGCGTAGCTAGCTTGTTTCTACCTGATGATGAACATCTGTCCTGTAGGGTAACATTACAGCTTGTTTCTCCTGATGCTGAACATCTGTCCTGTAGGGTAACATTACAGCTTGTTTCAACCTGATGATGAACATCTGTCCTGTAGGGTAACATTACAGCTTGTTTCTACCTGATGATGGACATCTGTCCTGTAGGGTAACATTACAGCTTGTTTCTACCTGATGATGAACATCTGTCCTGTAGGGTAACATTACAGCTTGTTTCTACCTGATGATGAACATCTGTACTGTAGGGTAACATTACAGCTTGTTTCTCCCTGATGATGAACATCTGTCCTGTAGGGTAACATTACAGCTTGTTTCTCCTGATGCTCAACATCTGTCCTGTAGGGTAACATTACAGCTTGTTTCTACCTGATGGTGAACATGTGTCCTGTAGGGTAACATTACAGCTTGTTTCTACCTGATGATGAACATCTGTCCTGTAGGGTAACATTACAGCTTGTT
>NC_048414.1:332490-333536 GCF_013103735.1 Etheostoma cragini | reverse complement strand
TGTAAATAATCACTACTTTTAGCGTGTATAGAGCAGCATATCTCCACCAGACTCCATGTAAAAAATCACTACTTTTAGGGTGTATAGAGTAGCATATCTCCATCGGACTCCATGTAAATAATCACTACTTTTAGCGTGTATAGAGCAGCATATCTCTACCAGACTCCATGTAAATAATCACTACTTTTAGGGTGTATAGAGCAGCATATCTCTACCAGACTCCATGTAAATAATCACTACTTTTAGCGTGTATAGAGCAGCATATCTCCACCAGACTCCATGTAAATAATCACTACTTTTAGTGTATATAGAGCAGCATATCTCCACCAGCCTCCATGTACTCCACTTTGAATGAAGTGAGTTTTGCGATGATGAAAGTAGTGATTATTTACATGGAGTCTGGTGGGTTTGGTGATGGTGATTTTGTCTCTTGTTAAACTACAAGGATCTTATTGAAGGTGAGTAACTGTGTGTATGTGTTTTCACATTTTTGTGTGTGTGTCTGTGTATATATATATATGTGTGTGTGTGTCTGTGTATATATATATGTGTGTGTGTGTGTATATATATATATATATATATATATACGTGTGTGTGTGTGCTGATTAGAAGGAGCTCAGTCAAGTGGAAAACTCATTAAACAATGTTTAAGCCTCTTAATCAGATCAAATAGCCAGATTGACTCCAGCTGACGACTCTTATCAAAGCTCAGCGAAGCCTTTTTAATTAAGAGGACGGGACCGGTCCGGGTTAAGGACCAAATAAACAAGACATGAAGACGTTAGTCTCTCTGTTAGAGACGTTGTCCGGGGTGAAGATCGGACCCGCTGCAGAGAGACCACAGCAGCATGTTGAGATTGATGATTTATTAAATAAAATAAAAGGACAAAGCAACAAAAATGTCCTGAAAGGAGCAGGAAGACAGGACACAAAAGTAATCAGGACAGGACAAGACAGGACAAGACAGGATAGACGTGGGCACTCGGGGACTGGAGTACCAGTGTGGCCAGCATTGAAGAAGGACGGAAAAAGAGTCTGCGCTGCCC
>NC_048414.1:331168-332390 GCF_013103735.1 Etheostoma cragini | reverse complement strand
CTCTATACATGCTAAAAGTAGTGATTATTTACATGGAGTCTGGTGGAGATATGCTGCACTATACATGCTAAAAGTAGTAATTATTTACATGGAGTCTGGTGGGTTTGGTGATGGTGATTTTGGGGCTTCATGTTAAACTAAAAGCATTTTACTCTTTAACAAAAATCTCTCTAGGGATCCTTTATTAATGTTTTTTATGTTCACACACAAATACAAATCATATTAAATATAAAATACATGTGAAGGTGTGGTAGAAAGCTTAAATAAAAACAAGCAAAAACCAAATGTAGACGTCCAAAATTATTATTATACTCAAGTATTAACAATAAAAAGTTTAATAAAAAAAAATACTTGCAGAGAAACAGAAGTTATCGCTATAGTTACCTTATGAACAACAGCAGCCTGTTAGCTTGCTGATGTTAGCATTAAGCTGAAAGCAGTTAGCATGCTGATGTTAGCATTAAGCTGAAAGCAGTTAGCATGCTGATGTTAGCATTTAGCTGAAAGCAGTTAGCATGCTGATGTTAGCATTTAGCTCAGAGCAGTTAGCATGCTGATGTTAGCATTTAGCTCAGAGCAGTTAGCATGCTGATGTTAGCATTTAGCTGAAAGTAGTTAGCATGCTGATGTTAGCATTTAGCTCAGAGCAGCGCTGTCTAAAACATTTCCTTCTCTTCGCTCCGCTCCGTCAGGATTTCGTCTCTGTAAGTAAAACACGACGCTGTTTTATATTTTTTAATCTTTTTACCATTGATTGATGAAATAACTACACTGTAAGAAATGTAACGTTTACAGTAACTTCCTGTAACGATTGTCCAGGAAGCTCCTGTGATTCTTTTCACAGTAAAGGTACTAAAGGTACTTCCATTTACAGTATTTTATGTATTCATTGGAAAATACACAACAATTAAACACAACATAAGATAAAAAAGTAAAATACAGTAGTTTACTGTACTATAGTGGCTGCATTGGGATTTCTACTGTAATACTTAGACTACTGTGATGTTGTCATGGAGACAAGTTTGTGATGTAACTTTACAGCATTCTACTGTGAGATCATGTCCAGTCGTGTTACTGTGAAATCTACAGTAATACCTGGAGATTACATTACTTACAGTGTAGAGTTCAACTTAGCCGACAGAAAGTGGAGGTTTTGTGTCTCTTTGTGTCTCTTTGTGGAGGTTTTGTGTCTCTTTGTGTCTCTTTGTGGAGGTTTTGTGTC
>NC_048414.1:327529-331068 GCF_013103735.1 Etheostoma cragini | reverse complement strand
CAACATGCACCAAAACGCCCCAACACGCGCCAACACGCCCCAACACGCACCAACACGCACCAACACGCACCAACTCGCCCCAACACGCACCAACACGCACCAACACGCCCCAACATGCACCAACATGCACCAACATGCACCAACACGCCCCAACACGCACCAACACGCACCAACGCGAACATTTTTGTGTCAATTTTTGATATTTTTCATGACGTTTTTGTTGCTTTTTTTAAATGTTTTTTCCACTTTTTGACAATTTTTTAAACCAAGGTTTTTGGTGTTTTTGGTGTTTTTTGGTGTTTTTTGGTGTTTTTGATGTTTTTGGTGTTTATAATATTTTTTAGGTGATGTTTTTGGTGATTTTGGTGTTGTTGATGTTTTTGGTGTTTTTGGGTGTTTTGGTGTTTGTGGGTGTTCTGGGTGTTTTTTTTTAATTAATTTTTTTGTGTTTTGGGTGTTTTTTGTGTTTTTGATGTTTTTTGTGTTTTTTATGTTTTTGATATTTTTGATGGAATGTTTTTTGTGTTTTTTGTGTTTTGGTGGTTTTTGGTGTTTTTTTGTGTTTTTTTGTGTTTTTTGTGTTTTTGATGTTTTTTGGTGTTTTCAGTGTTTTTTAGGTTTTTTATGTTTTTGGTGTTGTTGGTGTTATTGGTATTTTTGATGGAATGCTTTTTGTGATTTTTGTGTTTTTGTGTTTTTGGTGTTTTTGGTGTTTTTGGTGTTTTTGGTGTTTTTGGTGTTTTTGGTGTTTTTGTGTGTTTTGGTGTTTGTGGATGTTCTGGGTGTTTTTTTGTTTTTGTTTTTTTGTGTTTTTGATGTTTTTGGTGTTTTTGATGTTTTTTGGTGTTTTCATAGTTTTGGAGGTTTTGGGGGTTTTGGTGTTTTGGGTGTTTTGATGTTTTTTGTGTTTTTTGTGTTTTTTGTGTTTTTGATGTTTTTGATGGAATGTTTTTTGTGGTTTTGTGTTTTTGTGTTTTTTGGTGTTTTTGGTGTTTTTGATGTTTTGGGTTTTTTGGTGTTTTTTGGTGTTTTTGATGTTTTTTGGTGTTTTCAGTGTTTTTGAGGTTTTTTTTTTTTTTTTTTGTGTTTTGGGTGTTTTTGATGTTTTTTGTGTTTTTGTGTTTTTTGTGTTTTTGATGTTTTTTTGGGTGTTTTTGTGGGAAGGGTGTTTTTGGTGTTTTAAATGTTTTTTTTTGATGTTTTAGATTTTTTGGGTGTTTTTGATGTTTTTGGTGTTTTTGATGTTTTTGGCGTTTTTTGGTGTTTTTTATGTTTTTGATTTTTTTGTATTTTTGATATTTTTGATGTGATGTTTTTGGTGTTTTTAATGTTTTGGGGTGTTTTTGATTTTTTTGGTGTACTTGATGTTTTTGGTGTTTTTGATGTTTTTGGTGTTTTTGGTGTTTTTGGTGTTTTTGGTGTTTTTTATGTTTTGGGGTTTGGTTTTTTTTGTGTTTTGGGTGTTTTTGATTTTTTTTTTTGTTTTTGATGTTTTGGAAGTTTATGGTGGTTTTTTTGGTGTTTTGGGGGTTTTGAATGTTTTCAGTGTTTCTGATGTTTTTGATGTTTTGGGTGTTTTTGATGTTTTTCTGGTTGAGTTTTCTCATTTTTTTGGGTCACTTTTTCAACACGTTTTATTTTATTTGTCTTTCTGCAATTTTTCAGCTTCTTCCAACATCTGTCACAACGTTCTTCTGTCATATTAATAATTATAGTAATAATAACATTGATGATGATGATGATGATGATGATGGTGAGGATGATGATGATGATGATGGTGATGATGAGGAGGAGGATCTGATGATGATGATGGTGATGATGATGATGATGATGATGATGATGATGATGATGATGATGATGGTGAGGATGGTGAGGATGATGATGATGATGATGAGGAGGATCTGATGATGATGATGGTGATGATGATGATGATGGTGAGGATGGTGAGGATGATGATGATGATGATGGTGAGGATGATGATGATGATGATGGTGATGATGAGGAGGATGTAGAGCGGGTCAAACGGAGCGGTTCCTCCTGCAGACGCGTGGTTGTCACGGCCGTCGAGTGTAAACTGAAGATGTGAACGAGAGAAGGATCCAACGTGATGAAAGGGAACGTTTCTCTTATAAAAACACTTCACTATGAATATTAATACTCGGTTTTAACGACGTGAAGTGACGAATAATTAAAGGAGCCCTGAGCGCGATATGAAAGAAATGTGTAAAATGTGTGTCAGGTTGGCGTGGAAACGCTGTCAGGACGAGATCAGAGACATCGATTACAGGAAGAAGAAAAGAGAGAGACACACACATACACACACACATACACATACACATACACACATACACTCACTCACACACACACACACACACACACACACACACACACACTCACTCACACACTCACACACTCACACACACACCTCCTCAGGCTGAGTGACGACCAGCGCCGGGACGCTGCATCCTGCCTCCTGATTGGCTGCTGTCTGGCCCCGGTCCTGGCCCTGGTCCTGGCCTGGGTCCTGGCCCTGGTCCTGGTTGGGGACACTGCCTCCTGCCTCCTGATTGGCTGCTGTCTGGCCCTGGCACTGGCCCTGGTCCTGGCCTGGGTCCTGGCCCTGGTCCTGGTTGGGGACGCTGCCTCCTGCCTCCTGATTGGCTGCTGTCTGGCTCTGGTACTGGCCCTGGTCCTGGCCCCGGTCCTGGCCCCGGTCCTGGCCCTTGTCCTTGCCCTGGTCCTGGCCCCGGTCCTGGCCCTGGTCCTTGTCCTGGTCCTGGCCCCGGTCCTGGCCCCGGTCCTGGCCCTTGTCCTTGCCCTGGTCCTGGCCCCGGTCCTGGCCCTTGTCCTTGTCCTGGTCCTGGCCCCGGTCCTGGCTGGGACTCTCAGGATCCAGGTGTGTGTCCAGATTCATTGTGTTGAGCTGTGAAAGGAGACGCAGATCCTCAGTCTCACATCCGGTCCACGTGGAGCGTCACAGATCCCGACAGGATTCCTCACGCCGTCTAGTTTCAAACGACTGGATCAGGACCATAGAACCGGGATCTAAAGGAGAACATTAGGAGTAAAAGACTTCTTCCCATCATGGAATACAACAGACAAGAAGCACAGGCAGACTAAAAACACAGACAGTATTAGGAGGGACACATCACATAAAGAACAGAAATGCTGTAAAAACTATTCCATTTTTCAATAAATATTCCCCTTGTTCCATAAAAGCTGCTTTACAGGAGATGAGAGGAATTTTGTAGCAGAAGGCAAACTATTACCTGCCATGATACCAGTGGAAAACTACAATTTTTTTATGTAGAATACCATTCAAGTCGAGCTACATGGTCAATCTTCAATGCCGATTTGTCTCGTGGTGGCGAAGACCCGAAAAATACACAACATCGCCAAAAGAATATGAGTTGTGCATGAAGGAATCTAGAGAGAGCAGCCAACATGCAGGAACTTCAGGCTATATGCTGCTCTATACACGCTAAAAGTAGTGATTATTTACATGGAGTCTGGTGGAGATATGCTGCTCTATACACGCT
>NC_048414.1:326091-327177 GCF_013103735.1 Etheostoma cragini | reverse complement strand
TCTGGTGGAGATATGCTGCTCTATACACGCTAAAAGTAGTGATTATTTACATGGAGTCTGGTGGGTTTGGTGATGGAGGTTTCATGCTGTATTTATGTTAAACTAAAAAGATCTTCCTCTGCTGCAGCTCTGCAATCATCTCTTTCAGTGAAACGTTTTCTTTGTTATACATTTTAATCTCTGATATTGTCTTTTTATCCAGTGTATGACAGGTAACTGGATGTGTTTTAACTGTATATGAAGTATCTCTCATCTGCTCTGTGAAGTCTCGGTCTTCAACATTTGCAACATTAATAGAGAAATCCCACGGGTGGTAATTATGTTTGAGTGCAGATAACAAGGACTGCATTTCATACTTGGATAATAACTATTAAAAAGGAGTGTTTTCCGATTAATTAAACACACTGTCTTTAAGTAACCTCTGGCCATTTGGCCCGGGGCTAAGCTAATTTACGAGCTGCTGCTGTTGGGGGGGGGGGGGGGGGAACAAAAGAGCGCTCCTTTCATGTGAAAACCTTCACAAAGAGAGAGAGAACACGAGGAGAACACTTCCCTCAATATTCAACTCTGGTCATGCAAATTGTTGACATCACTTTCTGATGCGATAAAAGCGCGTCACGGTGTCGTCTCGCCCCCCCCGAGGCTGCTGGGGGGGGGGTGTCTCGACTCGTGATGAAAGAGGCTTTTCCGCGCCATTACTCCGTCCTGTGGTTAAGGGGACGCCTCTGGAGGATCAGCCCCAGCAGAGGGGATAAGGAGCGCGCTCACCTCCGCCCGCCGCGCGCCGCTTAATGAAGGCTGGTTAAAAGCGTGAAAGCGCCATCCCATAATCTGCTGGACCATCTGCACGAGAGCTTAGAGCCGCGTGCAGCCAGGCTCGTGATGCGCTTACTGACTCCTTAAGGAGATGTTTCCACATCTCTCCGGCTCCATTACACTGAATCCACATCCGGTTAGTGAGTCTCCTCCGGGGGTCAGACCGCTCCGGACCCGGGTCCCTTTATTCATATGTGATGGATGTGATGGATGATGTGATGGATGTGATGGATGTGATGGATGTGATGGATGTGATGGATGTGATGGATG
>NC_048414.1:324964-325991 GCF_013103735.1 Etheostoma cragini | reverse complement strand
CATCACAGCCTGTAACACGCTGACATCACAGCATGTTACACGCTGACATCACAGCCTGTAACACGCCGACATCACAGCCTGTAACACGCCGACATCACAGCCTGTAACACGCTGACATCACAGTGTGTAACACGCTGACATCACAGTGTGTAACACGCTGACATCACAGTGTGATGGTCTTGGACTCACCGTCCTCGAGGCCGCCGGCTCGCTGATCAGAGAGAAGGAGTCACTCCTGAGAGACAGCAGGTCGGAGCAGGACATGTCCCCTCCGTCACCGCTACACCTCGCCGGAGACATCGGAGACATTGGGGACGCTAGGGCCACCGGGGACGCCGGAGACATCGGACACATCGGAGACACCGGGGACGCTGGGGCCACCGGGGACGCCGGAGACATCGGACACATCGGAGACACCGGGGACGCTGGGGTCACCGGGGACGCCGGAGACATCGGGGACGCCGGAGACATCGGGGACGCTGGGGCCATCGGGGACGCCGGAGACATCGGGGACATTGTGGACGGCCACAGAGACTGTAAACACACAGGACAACAGATCACTGGAACATCTGACTTGTTTTCATCCTCAGATCACTCGTGACTGCTGCTTCATTCATTCATTCATTACATGTTGGGTTTATTTATTTGAAGTCAGACTGAAGCTGTTCTGTTACTGGTGATAATAAGAGGGGGAGGAAAAAAAGATCACAACAAAGAACAGATGACCAGAAATCATCATCACAGGGAACAAATACATAAATGATCCAAATCTCACCTAAAACCACGTTTCTAACATGGAAACACACCGACTCCTAACGCCTCATTCACACTCGTGTTTACATTTTTTTAAAAAGATGTCTTAACTTAACAACACACACACAGACACACAGACACACACACACACAGACACACACACACACACACACACACACACAGACACACACACAGACACACACATAAAATACACACAGACATACACACACAGACACAGACACACACACACAGACACACACACAGACATACACAC
>NC_048414.1:323335-324864 GCF_013103735.1 Etheostoma cragini | reverse complement strand
AGAGAGAGATAGAGAGACTCTTTATCTGAATGAGTCTGGACTAGAAGACTTTAAGAGACTTCCAACTTGGTTAAACGGTGCATTGTGAGACCCTGCAGACCCTCCAGACCCTCCAGACCTCCAGACCTCCACACCTACCAGACCTCCAGACCTCCACACCTACCAGACCTCCAGACCTCTAACCCTCCAGACCTCCAGACCTACAGACTTACCAGACCTCCACACCTACCAGACCTCCAGACCTCTAACCCTCCAAACCTTAAGACCTCCAGACCTCCAGACCCTCCAGACCTCTAGACCTCCAGTCCTTACAAATGATGACAGTCTTTAAAGGTCCCCCCACCCAGCCTGCCTATGGCCCCCAGTGGCTAGAAATGGTGGTCGGTGTTATCTGAGCCCTGGGTGTCCTGCTCTACCTTTGAGAAAATGAAAGCTAAGATGGGCCGATCTGGAATGTCCCCTTATGATGTCATAAAGGGCAACGTTACCTCCCCTTTCTCTGCTTTGCCCGCCCAAAGAGACTTCAGATACAGAATGGGGGACCACTAAGGTCTACAGCTTGTCTGATGCCGGTCCCCAGCCCAGACTCATGTGAGCCACTGTATGTATGGGAGTAGATTATTAATTATTTTATTTATTAATTACAGTGAAAGAGTGACGACCATTCCTTAAGATCTGAAATAATTTAAATAATAAATAAATAAAAATAATAACTGGAGATTTCACAGGTGTTATTTACAGTGTCTATGCTTTAGGGTCCAGGCCTCGTCTCCACCTGTCCCCCTGACCCTCGTCTCCACCTGTCCACCTGTCCACCTCTCCACCTGGGCCTCGTTTCCACCTGTCCACCTGTCCACCTGTCCACCTGGGCCTCGTCTCCACCTGTCCACCTGTCCACCTGTCCACCTGGGCCTCGTCTCCACCTGTCCCCCTGACCCTCGTCTCCACCTGTCCACCTGTCCACCTGTCCACCTGGGCCTCGTTTCCACCTGTCCACCTGGGCCTCGTCTCCACCTGTCCACCTGTCCACCTGTCCACCTGGGCCTTGTCTCCACCTGTCCACCTGGGCCTCGTCTCTACCTGTCCACCTGTCCACCTGTCCACCTGGGCCTCGTTTCCATCTGTCCACCTGGGCCACAGCCTAATCTCGTCTAATCTGATTGGTTGTCCTATAATTAGCATGGCAGCGTCTGGAGAAGAGAGTCTTCGTCAGAGAGGGAGCAGCAGGAAGTCTCCGTGGTGTCTCCAGTTGTCCAGGGTGAAGTGTCCCTGTTGTCCCAGGGGATCCAGAGGCTGCAGGAGTCTTCCAGGTCTGTCCCTGTTGTCCCAGAAGAACCAGAGGCTGCAGGAGTCCTCCAGGTCTGTCCCTGTCTCTATGGGAATTTAACATAGGGGGGTGTATACTTATGTCCCTGTATTTTAACATAGGGGGTGTATACTTATGTCCCTGCATTTTAACATAGGGGGTGTATACTTATGCCCCTGTATTTTAACATAAGGGGGTGTATACTTATGTTCCTGTATTTTAA
>NC_048414.1:319094-323235 GCF_013103735.1 Etheostoma cragini | reverse complement strand
TATCAGATATTATAAAATGTAATGTTTTAAATTTTCTGTTTTTGGTGAAATTAAATTAAAAATAAAATCCTGATGTATGTATGTATATATATATCTATATATATATATATATAGATATATATATATATATCTATATCTATATATCTATATATATAGATATATATATATATAACTATAAAACTGATATATAAACTCCTGCATTATTCCATGTATATTGTTTCCTAGTATTTCATTATATTCATATGCTTTGTGACTGATTTAGCTGCTGGAACATTATGATTTATAATTTTATTAAATCAATATAATCAGGTTGATTCTCGAACATGTTTTGATTAAAGATTAATATTTATGAACAGAAGATGATTTTATTCCTCTTTTTAAGCCTCTATTGCATGAATTAGTTTTTAAACATGGTAAAAATGTCTTGATGTGTTTTATTACTCCGGGATGCTTAAATTATGCAATTACAAAAAAATATATTTCTTTAAAAACATGCTTTTATTAAAAGAATTACCAAACAAATTCAACTTATATGTGTCAACATGTTTAGCCCAGTGTGTTTACAGTCAAATTAGTTTAGTTTTAATTGTAGTTTTTGATAATTATTAATAATAACAATCTGTCATATTCACGTCTGGAAGAAGACACACGGATACAATCTACTTGATTAGAGCAAAATAACACACTGACTATACTTATAATATCTGAACTATATACCACTGAAAACATATTTCTGATCCATAATCTTCTGTTAGGAACTCCATATTCAGACCAGAAGGGATTATTATTATTATGGATTATTAATATCAGCGAAACCAACAGATAATATGAGTGATTTCCTTTGGAATAACTCATTTCTATTGGTGAGCAATTCATTTACATTAGTGTGTAATTAATAAATTAGATAATATATTTATTACAAAATGTCTGGAATAACATAATATAAATACATTTTATGTTTTTCTTTTAAAATAAAATTAATAATTGCAAACATAGTGTTAGAGTTAGTAAAGTTATAGTAACTCAATCTGAGCCGATCAGGCAAAATGTAAACATCTCCCGTCAATATTTACATAATGTTGCCATGGCAACAAATACATTTCAGCCTTTTACAGAAAAAATATAAGATTTTAACTGTTTTAAATAACGAAAAATTACAGTTGAATTTTTTTTTTTTAAAGAAATGCTTCTAAATTGAGCAAAACAATGTAGGCTGATCCTGGATAAGGGGGGGGGGGGTGGGGGACAGGATTCTGTGGGGTCATCAAATGATTATGTACATAGGTCTTTTATTTTGAAGTGGTATACCACTTCAAAATAAAAACAATGCATTTGATATGTTTTATTGTGAAAAACAGTGAGAAAAAGAATGCCGTAGAGTTAATCCTCGTTAGGGTCTGGCTGGTTTATGAGGACGTCTCTAATGACCTGTCTCCTGTCTCAGAGTCCAGGCTACGATCCGTCCTCGGGCGTCCCCGGGTCCTTGGACTACCCCCCGTTCGGGGCCCTGGGGCCCTGCCCGTACGGGGACCCCGCCTACAGGAAGAACGCCACGTGGGACGCCACGGCCACGCTGAAGGCCTGGCTCACCGAGCACCGCAAGAACCCGTACCCCACCAAGGGGGAGAAGATCCTGCTGGCCATCGTGGCCCGGATGACGCTCACGCAGGTCTCCACCTGGTTCGCCAACGCACGCCGCCGCCTCAAGAAGGACAACAAGATGACCTGGACGCCCAGGACCCGCAGCGAGGACGAGGACGACGAAGACCACATCGACCTGGAGACAAACCAGGACGGCGACGAGCCGATCAAGTCCGGCAACGCCGGGCTGGAGACCGAGGGAGAAGACGGTGAGTCCGTCCCGTAGACTCTTAGATGATGGGGTGTTACTCTTGGGGTCTGATGTAAAGCTTGATTGATTGAACTAGTGTGTCAAACTGGCCTCTGTGTGTGTGTGTGTGTGTGTGTGTGTGTGTGTGTGTGTGTGTGTGTGTGTGTGTGTGTGCGTGTGTGTGTGTGTGTAGCTCCTCCTCTTCCTGCCCCTGTGGGGACCGCCTGTGTGCTGGTGTACAGAGAGGACAGCGGTAGCAGCAGCGACACCGACCCAGACTACAAAGACTCGGGGGACCTGAGACTGCCGCTCCCCCCAGGCTCCACTACCCCCCCCACCGCACCCCCGGGGGCGGTCAGCGCGCCGGAGACGGAGCGCCCGCCGATCACGCTGTCTAAAAAGCACGTCGACTCCTGCGGCGCCACCCTGGGACGGAACCCGGCTCCGAAACCTAAACTCTGGTCCCTGGCTGAAATCGCCACTTCTTCGGATAACAGTAAAGGATCTAGTGACTCTTTGCAGAGTGGGGGGGCACCGACCCGGACCCCGTACCTGCACAGCCCCGCCCTGCCCCGACCCCTGTACTACACCCCCCCCTACGTCCCGGGGTACTCCAGCTACGGCGCCCTGGGGCCGCTGCACGGCGGCTCACACGGATCACAGCAGGCGATGCTGCAGAGAGACCGAAGACAGACGCACGAGCTCCACAAAGGCAGGACGAACTTTTGAAGACTCTAGTCCCCGGGACCCGGGTAGACCCTCGATCAATAGAGACTCGGTCGACTTTAACACGGGCAGGCGTCAACACTTCAGGCTCTTACTGCTCAATTACTGCATCGGTTACACTTCAGACTTAGACTCTCTTTATTAACCCTTTAGACCTGGAGACTTATACACTTAGACTTGGTCTTAGAGACTTAGACTTAGAGACCTAGACTTGCTACCGTACAAGCTACCGTATCTCGGTTGTAGATGTGGATCACGCCCCCCTTTAATCGTGTAGTTTCCAGTGAGGAATCCTTCTTGTGGATTCTCTAGCGCTCCGTTACAGTCGGTCTCCGCCTGCAGAGACTCGGACAGGAAGTGTTGGCGCCTGCAGAGACTCAGACAGGAAGTGTTGGCGCCTGCAGAGACTCGGACAGGAAGTGTTGGCGCCTGCAGAGACTCGGACAGGAAGTGTTGGCGCCTGCAGAGACTCGGACAGGAAGTGTTGGCGCCTGCAGAGACTCAGACAGGAAGTGTTGGCGCTGCAGAGACTCGTGATGTTGACACGTGCAGCGGGTGTATTCTAGCCCCAAACCCCGGGACCTGTGAGGTGTCCTCTGAAACGTCCCAGTGGACAGGGAGGACCACCTCCTGCAGGGGCCTGGACTCCAGGGACTCACATGTTCCATCTGAGATGTTTTGTATGTAAAGATGTAACCTTGGTAGCGCGTTGTGCACATGAAGCATCATTAAAGGAGATTTATTAATAAAGACCTGACCCCCGACCCTATGTGATAGATATCACTCATATTCACCAGGAATCCGGGCTCAGGGGGACATGAACAGGAGGTCTTGGATCCTGGTGGTGTCTCCACTCCAGGACCCTCTCGGGTGCCTCGGGACTTATTCTGGGTTTTAAAAACAATTCTGAAATAACATTTTACTTCATAATCTATAACAAATATTGTTTTTATATGTTCAGGGAACGCATCGGTCTCTATAGGACACAGTTAAACATGGAAGGGTTTTTTTTTGTCATAAGTTATAATTCATGTTAAAAATCACTATGGAAGCAACATAAGAGTCAAATCCAGAATAATGTTCTGAGTCAGGAAGACATGTTGATCTCAGGAAATAAGGAGAGGACGCTGACTTCAGGTAGAGAACATGGAACCTGTTCCATTTTTCTTCTTCTAAAAACATGAAATGGGTCGATTTGACCTGGATTACGTAGACCTCTAAGTGAAGTGGGAACCCGTTGCCTCTGGTGTCAGAGAAGGTCTCTTCAGGACCAGGACCCAGAGACCAGAGTCCCCACATCTCATCCATTAAAATAGAAATTGACATAATAGTTGGATTTATGGATTTTGAACATTTGAAATGTCGCTTTAAACGATTTTTTCAGTCACATTAATAATAATAATATTGATAATAAACTTTATTAGTCCCACAAGGAGAAATTACAAAGTTTTCACTCTGGTATCACACACACACACACTCTCACTCACTCACTCACTCACTCACTCACTCACTCACACACACACACACACTCTCACTCACTCACTCACTCACTCACTCACTCACTCACTCACACTCTCACACACT
>NC_048414.1:314716-318994 GCF_013103735.1 Etheostoma cragini | reverse complement strand
TTACTCAATCTGCAATGGAAAACGGAAGTATAATGGGCCGAGGCGAGCCGAGGCGAGCCGAGGCGGGCCGAGGCGAGCTGTTACCAGCAGTGGAAAAACGCCATAAGAGACCTTGTCACAAGACCTAGATAGTGGATTAGGCCGGGGTTTCCCAGGGTTCCTGTATGTAGAAACAAGGCTAACAGCTAGCCTGCTCTTGGCAAGAGCTAACTGTTGTTAAGTTGTACAACTAAGTTGTAAATGAGTCAGTGATGAAGAATAATATCTGAAGTGGTCTCCACGTGTTTCTATACCGGTTCTACTAGCAGCAGACCGGCCTCAGACCAGCACATCTTTTCACATCTCTTATTTCTTTAATACTCATGAGAATAACAGTTCATCACTTCTCCATGTGCTTTGGATTTCCTTTCTTAGCACAAAGTGTGTGTTCTGTCCAATAAACCAGGACTATAATTTGGGATGATTGTCCAATTTCAATGTCCAATCCTCCTTATTTATAGTCCTAGGGTTAGGGCTCTGTTTTTTAAACTGATGAATACACTGTTACAGTCATGTTTACAGTGGACATTTAGTTCATCAATTTCATTATTTTTATAATTTCTAGATTTCAGAGTCCGAGAGAGAGACAGAGTTAGAGGAGGGATGTAGGCTGTGCATCATATTCTAGCATTGGAGAGAAGTGGTTTTATCTTATCTTGATGGTAATTATCTTCTGCTAACCTTTAAAGTCCATCCATCCATCTTCATCCGCTTATCCGGTATCTGTTCTCGGGGGCAGCAGCTCCAGCAGGGGACCCCAAACTTCCCTTTCCCGAGCCACGTCAACCAGCTCCGACTGGGGGATCCCGAGGCGTTCCCAGGCCAGGTTGGAGATATAATCCCTCCACCTAGTCCTGGGTCTTCCCCGAGGCCTCCTCCCAGCTGGACGTGCCTGGAACACCTCCCTAGGGAGGCGCCCAGGAGGCATCCTTACCAGATGCCCGAACCACCTCAACTGGCTCCTTTAGACGCGAAGGAGCAGCGGCTCTACTCCGAGCTCCTCTCGGATGACTGAGCTTCTCACCCTATCTCTAAGGGAGACGCCAGCCACCCTCCTGAGGAAACCCATTTCGGCCGCTTGTACCTTTAAAGTGCTCATATTATATTTATAGGCTGCTTACACATTCAGGTGGTCCAACATCTTCTGACCCACTTTCTTGTTTCATTACAGCGTTGTAGTTGTTTCATTATAATTTGCCTGAAATATTTAGAATTTTTCAGAACATGAAGAGTTAATTTGCTTCCCTTGAAACATGTCAGCAATATATTCCTTAATCTTGTCATAAATTATTGCATGAAGAGTTAAAATTGTGAGTAAGAGAAAGTCCAGGGTTTGAAGAAGGTTGTTCACTAACTGTCTTTGTTTCTCTGTTGATATAGGCAAGACAAGGCAAGGCAGCTTTATTTGTATAGCATATTTCAGCAACAGGGCAATTCAAAGTGCTTTACACAAAAACAGTCAAAAAGAATTAAACAGTTAAAAATAAAAACAGATAAAACACAGAAAAAAAACAGTTTAAAAATAAAAAATAAAAATAGAAATAGATAAAACATAGGAATAAAAGGTACAGTGCAGTATAAGAAATTAAACATTAAAGAAATGGACATCATTTAAAGAAAGGCAACATCAAAAAGAAAGGTCTTCAGCATTGATTTAAAAGAACTGAGAGTAACAGCAAATCTGCAGGTTTCTGGGAGTTTGTTCCAGATATGAGGAGCATAGAAACTGAACGCTGCTTCATCCTGTTTAGTTCTGACTCTGGGGACAGAAAGTAGACCTGTCCCAGATGACCTGAGAGGTCTGGGGGGGTCATAGTGTAGTAGCAGATCGGAAATGTATTTTGGCCCTAAACCGTTTAGTGATTTATAAACTAGCAAAAGTACTTTGAAATCAATTCTTTGGGGCACAGGAAGCCAGTGTCAAGACTTCAGAACTGGAGTGATGTGATCCAGTCTCTTGGTCTTAGTGAGGACCCGAGCAGCAGCGTTCTGAATCAGCTGCAGCTGTATGATTGATTTTTTAGGGAGACCAGTAAAGACCCCATTACAGGAGTCAAGTCTACTGAAGATGAAAGCATGGACCAGTTTTTCCAAATCCTGTTGACACATGAGTCCTTTAACCCTTGATATATTCTTAAGGTGATAATAGGCTGACTTTGTAATTGTCTTAATGTGGCTGTTAAAGTTTAGGTCAGAGTCCAGGACTACACCAAGATTTCTGGCTTTGTCTGTTGTTTTTAACATTGTTGTTTGAAGCTGAGCGCAGACTTTTAATCGCTCCTCTTTTGCTCCAAAAACAACTACCTCAGTTTTTCCCTCATTTAATTTCAGAAATTTCTGGCACATCCAGTCGTTAATTTGTTCAATGCACTTAGTCAGTTTTTGTATTGGACTATAGTCCCCTGGCGATAAGGTTATGTAAATTTGCGTGTCGTCTGCATAACTATGGTAACTTATTTTGTTGTTTTCCATAATCTGAGCCAGTGGAAGCATGTAGATGTTAAACAGAAGAGGCCCCAGAATGGAGCCTTGGGGAACTCCGCACGTCATATTTGTATGTTCAGATGTATAATTACCTATTGACACAAAGTAATCCCTATTCTGTAAGTAGGATTCAAACCAGTTTAGTATTGAGCCAGAAAGGCCAACCCAGTTTCCAATCGGTCTAGTAATATGTCATGGTCGACCGTGTCAAATGCAGCAGTGAGATCAAGTAATACTAAGATTGAAATTTTGCCATTATCTGTGTTAAGGTGGATTTCATTAAAGACCTTAATGAGAGCCGTCTCAGTGCTGTGGTGTGGTCGGAAACCCAACTGAAAGGTATCAAAACTGTTGTTTAGTGACAAGAAATGGGTGAGTTGTTGAAAAACTGCTTTTTCAATGATTTTACTTAAAAACGGAAGGTTTGATATTGGCCTATAGTTACTCATTAGTGATGTGTCTAGATTGTTCTTTTTTAAGAGTGGCTTGATTACTGCAGTTTTCAGGGCCTGTGGAAAGATTCCTGAAAGAAGAGATGTGTTCACAATCTGTAGAAGATCCGAAGCCAAACAATTGGAAACATTTTTGAAAAGTCCCGCTGCTAGAATATCAAAGCAACATGAGGAGGTTTTCAGATGTTGTATAATGTCCTCCAGGTTTATATGGTTGATGGTATTAAAAGAAAATTTATAGAAACGGAGAGGAGAGGGAACCAAACATCAGCACTGTCAGCACTGTGACAAATCCTTCACAACATCAAAATATTTAAAGATTCATCAGAGAGTTCACACTGGAGAGAATCCATGCAGCTGTGATCAATGTGGGAAAAGGTTTCCTCACAGTACTAGCTTTAAATATCACCAGCGCATTCACTCTGCCTCGTTGTGAACATGTCTCAGAGCCAAGCTGTTTCCTCCTCCTGCTCCTCATGCCCTGATAGCTGTGTTCTTATATTCTGATCTTCTCTCCTCATTGAAGACTGACCAGCAATACGAACCATTTAAGATTAGGAAAAATAACACGTTAGCGTTAAAAAACTACCAAAGGACACACATTCTTCTGCTTTGAATTAGGTAGACTAGTTCCTGCAATAGGGTATTGCTGCCCTCTACTGTTTGTTACTGACATTCTCATAAATTATTAGTTTATCAACCAACATTATGGGATGGATCCCAACAGAGATAGACCCATTAGTTAAAGAGGAACATCCTTTTAGTTTAGATCATTTAATTTCCAACCAGACCAGCTTTTTTAGTCTACAACTGTAGGAGTCCACAACTGAAAAAGCGCACCATCCTAGTGAGAGTAATAAACATAGATTATAAATTGAACAGTCAGCCTAATTAAATGTTCCTTTAAAGCTTGGATCCCAAACCTACATCCAGTGCCCTCGAGTCAAGCTTGCACAGCGGTCCAGACTCCACCAATCCACAGCTGCTGAAGCGTCTCGCATGGATGTCCCTTCATCATCTCTCTCTAGAGAGTTGCGTAGTATGGAACCATCGTCCTGTCTTTTATGGATTATGAAACTTATCGCCGCCTGTCTCTGCAGGACTCCCTGGAAGAACAGTTACAGTAGGTCAGTGGGATTGTTCCTGGATAAATAAAGGTTAAATCAAAATAAAATGAATCTTTAATGTTTCCAAACAGTCCTCTGTTCATTACTTTTTGGACTTCATTCTCCCTGTAGGAGATGTTTCTACCAGCTGATAGACTTTATTCTCCCTGTAGGAGATGTTTCTACCAGCTGATAGT
>NC_048414.1:310913-314616 GCF_013103735.1 Etheostoma cragini | reverse complement strand
ACACACACACACACACACACACACACACACACACACACACACACACACACACACACACACACACACACACACGGAGCGAGCAGAGTTTAATCTCTGTGTCATATTATACTGTGTGGTGTTTAGGGGGAAGAGGACCAGAGGCCGTAGACCAGCGTAGACCAGCGTAGACCAGCGTAGACCAGCGTAGACCAGCGTAGATCAGCACGTCTTCACCACCTTCATCTCTAACCAGACCTTTGAGTCCAGGTGTTAGAGTTACAGCTGCAAACATTAATATATCAGATGTAAACAGATTAACTGACGACTATTTGGATTATTAATTATTAGTATATCTGTGATTGAACATCAGATATACTGATATATCTGATATATATCAGATATATCAGATATATCAGATATATCAGATATATCAGATATACTGATATATCTGATATATCAGTATATCTGAAATATCTGATATATCAGATATTTCAGATATATCAGATATATATCAGTACACAGTGTACACAGCAGCAGTTAAGCTGCTAACATGCTAACGGACATGTAGTTTAGTTTATAATTTACTATTTTACAACAATAACATCAGATATGATCTGTGTCTGTGTGGTCTCGTACTCACAGACGATGCTTTCAAAGACATCAACAACAATGGGATTTCAGCAGACGAGACCTGAGACCATGCAGCAAAAACACGGCTGGATACTGAAAACCAAAATGGCCGACTTCCTGTCTCTGGAACTACCAGAGATTTAAAGGGCCGGCACGGGGTTCCTTCACTAAACCTGAAGACGGGTTTCATCCTCCCTTTTAACTCCAGGCGCTGTTTTATTTCCAACACAAACACAACATGTCACCAGCCCCCCCACCGACCCCCACCTACCCCCCCACTACCCCCCCGTCTGCCTGGCAGCGGGCGTGTTGGCGAGCCAGCACGAGGCCCCCCCCCCCAGGGCTGGCAGATGTGATGCCACTCCGCCCTGCTGCTACACCCCCGACCAGTCCGCCCCCCCCCCCCACGCAGCGCCCCAAAATGTGCTGTCCGTCAAACTGCTCCCGTGTGACGCCTGGTGACGCCGCCAGGCTGCAGCCACCGGGACCAGAACCACGTCCTCACATCAGAACCACAACAACAACACAGAGACCTTTAACCTGTGTTGTCTTCACGTCAAAATCAACACTTTCATCGACGTTTTTAACCTTTTCTCGCGTTTTTGTCTCTTTTTCAACACTTTGGACTCTATTTAGACGTTTAACACTACATAACACTAACTTCTTACATTTTTGGAATTTATGATCAATAAACCTCATTTATAGGAAATTATCCCTAATGTTTGAGTTAGAAAAGCAGAAATTAGGAATTATTGAGACTAAAATTAAAGGAATGGATGTTGATGATAATCACAGACTGGAATATGTCAACTTTTACTCAATACTATTTATATGTAATACCAATACTACTTTATATATACATAAATATAATACTAATAGTACTACATATAATATTACTCAATACTATTTCAAAAACACTTCCATTTGTTTTACAATGCTAAAGTTGAATAGATTCATAATGAAAAGAGTCAGTTGTGTGTCTGTAGAAAATAGAAACTTGAATATTTATTGATTTGACACAAAGACGTTCTGTATGACAGCGGCAATATTTATATAGTAATCATTCATTATTGTTTTTATTCATTATTATTTTTTAGATTACATTAATTTATTTATTAACCCTCTGAACCCTGAGGCCATTTTTACAGTTTATTGTCCGTCTGGATTCATTTTTAATAACTTGTAAAACATCAAAGCTGTTGTCTACGTCAAGATATGAACATCATGTCTTTCAGGACAAACTGGGTTATAGAATATTTGGGTTGCAGTGAGGTCACTTGCATGTTAAAAATGGTTGTATATAACAATAAGGTGGAGCGAGGACCCCAACAGAGACAAGGAGACGGGAAGGGTGGAAAACTGAAGGAGGACGAGGATCGGGGACACTGGCAAGACAGACTTGCAGGACGAACTGACAGGACAAAAGAATCTGACAAGGGACACACAGAAACTAAATACACGAGGTAACGAGGTAACAAGGGATCAAGGTAACGAGGGGCAGGGGACAAGAGGGCAGGGGACCAGGTGGAAGACATCAGGTAATCACAAGAGCTGGAAGAGACAGGATGTAAAACTAGAGGCGAGACAAGAAGCAGGAAACAGAACTGACAGACACTGAGGGGGACACAGGACAGGGCCGACAGAAACTGAGGGGGACACGGGACAGGGCCGACAGACACTGAGGGGACACAGGACAGGACCGACAGACACTGAGGGGACACAGGACCGACAGACACTGAGGGGACACAGGACCGACAGACACTGAGGGGACACAGGACAGGACCGACACTGAGGGGACACAGGACCGACAGACACTAAGGGGGACACAGGACAGGACCGACAACACGAGACACTGAGACACTAACACAAGGAAGTTAATCCCAAATAAAACCCAAACCACAATAGATATTGTCTCATAATTATCTTTAACATATTCTTCCATCTGTCCAACTAACGTGTGAATCATGTCTTTAGTGTTTATGTGTGATATGATATTTAATATTCCTGCATTAAAATGTCTAAAAACAGCTCGTCCTCTGCTGTGATGTCAGTGATGATGGGAGACGTGTGTTAGACGTCGATCCTGTCCTCCGCCTTCATCTTTTAAAGGTTTTATTCTTATTTTTTACTTGCTGCAGTCTTCTTACTGTCAGACACTTAAGCAGTAAAAGCCCCCTTAACCTTGTTATCGTCTCATATTTAACATGTTCTCTTATCCGGGTTATTAATAGTCTTACGACTGATGTCTAAATCCTGCCTTTTATGTCTGTCAAAGTGATGGTAAACAATATATCTTTATCTCACTTAAATGTTGGACCAAAAGGTGATCGGTGAGCTCTGAGCAGCATTTTGTGAAAATTAGCATTTTAGTGATGGGGGCTGAAACATGTGAGGAGATAAATACTGAATGTTCAACTAAGATTAAGATTAGATTTTTTTTTTTAAATATCACCATCACCAAACCCACCAGAGTCCATGTAAATATTCATTACTTTAATCATCGTAAAACACCCTGCTCTATACACGCTAAAAGTAGTGATAATTTACATGGAGTCTGGTGGAGATATGCTGCTCTATACACACTAAAAGTAGTGATAATTTACATGGAGTCTGGTGGAGATATGCTGCTCTATACACACTAAAAGTAGTGATAATTTACATGGAGTCTGGTGGAGATATGCTGCTCTATACACACTAAAAGTAGTGATTATTAACATGTTTTTTTTAACTGTTTTCTAACTATTTTTGTGTAAAGCCTTTTGAGTTGCCCTCCTGCTGAATGTGCAGTTCTATACTATTGTGTATAGAATGTGACTGTTTCCATCTGCTGGTAGAAACCATCTCCTACAGGGAGAATAAAGACTATCAGCTGGTAGAAACATCTCCTACAGGGAGAATAAAGACTATCAGCTGGTAGAAACATCTCCTACAGGGAGAAGAAAGTCTATCAGCTGGTAGAAACATCTCCTACAGGGAGAAGAAAGTCTATCAGCTGGTAGAAACATCTCCTACAGGTAGAATAAAGACTATCAGCTGGTAGAAACATCTCCTACAGGGAGAATAAAGACTATCAGCTGGTAGAAACATCTCCTAC
>NC_048414.1:308772-310813 GCF_013103735.1 Etheostoma cragini | reverse complement strand
CTAACTTATTAACTAGCAGCAGCTTTGCAGAGGTTTGGCCGAGCACGACCACAGCCCACAGTCCAGTTAAAGACCAGTAAAGGTTCTGAAGGGTCAGGCAGGAGACCACAGGGATAAGAGCGTTGGTTTAGCTAGCGATAAATGTCATTTAGTTTAACTTTGTTTCTGCTCTAGAAACTAAGACTTATTAAGTCACACACTAAAACGTTTTGAATAGAAGTGGAACATGAAAAATAATGGAACCAAATCTGTTTTCTACTTTATTCATACAATATTCATAAACTTAATTCTCCCCATCTTTACATGAAATGGCCGGTCTGTCTGCTATTCGCATCTAATAAAGCGTTGAAAGCATTCATTTCTAAATGCTCCAAAGTCATTATAATCGCTCATAGTCCAGCAGGAAATAGATAAATACATAAGTTGATAAATAAAACACACTTTCCTGAAAATGAATTACATGTCTGTCTGTCCACTTCCACCCTCTTAATCTGCCATTTGATGCATATTTTATTATAATAATGAGGTAATGTTAAAATGTGGACGTGGACACATGTTAGTTTGTAGAGATCTGATTTGAGTCATGGGCAAGTTTGTAATTGTTGAACAATTCCTCTTTCCCCTCAACATGCTTGAATCTTTTTAATTCTGCTCCTTTTTATTTCTGTTGCAGTGTTGTGGTTTTGGGTTTTGTTTGGGTGTATGGTTCCCTTATTTTGGCCTCCTTGTGTTTTTGTCTGTTGTCTCCATGGTCCTGTTGTCCTGATGCCTTGTCTTGTTCCCCTGTGTCTGTTTGTTTTACTTTCTGCTTTATTTTGGTAGTCAGCTTCCTGCCTTGCCTTGTCTTGTCGTGTCTAGCTTCACTTTGTTTGTCTGATTGTCTAGCCCCGCCCTGATGTACTTCACCTGATGTCCCACCTGTTCCCCATTACCTCATTACCTCTTGTATTTAACCCCTGTGCTCCCTTTGTCCAGTGCTGCATCATTGTTTTTGTCCTTGAGCCTGTTATGCTGTGTGCGTCCACGTTCCTGACGTTTTCCTGGTCCTTCCCTCCGTTTTTCCCTGTGAGTACTTCCCTGGGATATCCCCTGGTTGTGACCTTGCCCTTACCTGCTTTTTGTCTTTGGATTTTTTTGGATTCCCTGGTTTTGGACTTTGCCTTCCCTGTATTTTTGTGGAGCACAATAAAGATTGTTGTTGAAGTTCAACCCGCCGGCACCGACTCTGCTTTTGGGTCCTCCTCCTGTTACCTCCCGTAACAGGCAGGTCTTTCTCAGGTCTGACATGTCGGATCTTGGTGTGATGTGGAACAGAACCGGGGGTAATACAAAGGAATAATTCATAGAGAAGAGCTTTTGCTGAAAAAAGTAACAGTACACACTTAATCTTTTGAGTACAATTTCTGAGGAAACAAATGACTTAATGTGAGCTTCTTTGGTCCAAAACTATGAGTTCCATTAAATCAGAGGTGTAGGTACGTATGAAGGTCGTAGATACGGACCCTAAGGCCTGATATGCATCTCTCAAAAACTAGCTCTTATAATGTTAATAACTACACATGATATACATTTCTATAATTAGACATTATGAAACTAT
Organism: Etheostoma cragini; assembly: GCF_013103735.1. NCBI lineage: Eukaryota > Metazoa > Chordata > Actinopteri > Perciformes > Percidae > Etheostoma > Etheostoma cragini. Next base: position 309,216 of record NC_048414.1, on the reverse strand, counting down.
AACTAGACCGGAGGGCGGTAAAAACCTGAATCCTGACCGCCAAACCGGACTTCTTGCTGGGTTTTATCAACAAGTAATGTATGTATTTATGTGCCCTGTTCCTGGCATATCTATGGATGTATTCATGAAATCACTGTTATTATTCAACGTGTCAGTCCAAGATGGTCTAGCAGTCTGGATTCTGCCTAAATAACCTTTACCCCCATTCTTAAGGGGTCCTCTGGAGACAACAATCAGGAGATCTGAGAAAGCTTTCAGTTAGTTTAATTTTACCCTCATTCGACTTGCGTGGTGCCCAAAAGGTCTCGGGTGCTGCTCCTAAAGACTTCTAATAAGGAAAACCTGGACCAAGGGCAGGTAACATGGAGGTGGAGCAGGTAGTCTGCTGGGAGAACCTGCGTTGGAAACATTCAGCTGAAGTAGAGAAGGATAGTTCAGCTGATA
>NC_048414.1:307093-308672 GCF_013103735.1 Etheostoma cragini | reverse complement strand
GGTGGAGCAGGTAGTCTGCTGGGAGAACCTGCGTTGGAAACATTCAGCTGAAGTAGAGAAGGATAGTTCAGCTGATAGTTCAGACTTCCTGTTAAAGCCCATGTTGCAGGTTTAATTTTCCAACGAATTTGCACGTATTGATTGTTGTTAATAAACATTCAAACTGTTATCCACTGTATATGATATTGAAATGTGTCACATAACATAAAATAACATGAAAAAGTGGGTCATATTTTACAGTGGTTTGCTTTTCTCCCACAATGCATTGCATGACGTCCCACAAGGGAGACGATAGGCCAGCCAGCTTAGAGAGACCATTGACGGTTACGAGAGAGATAGAAGACAACAGTGTAAGAAAGAGAGTGTTCAGCAGCAGATTATAGATAATACATAGATAGCCTATATATATGACAGACAGTATTGATAGATATATTTAAAGAGAGAGAGATAGCTATAGCTAGCATACCGGTGTAGCTAGCTATAGGTTAGGTAGGAAGGTGGGTAGAATTTGTCCGTGTTAGGCGGGCCGATTTTTCAAAGACGGACCTAACAAAGAACTCAAAGATGTGAAAGTGAAACACAGCTTAGACGGGGGATGTTGTTCGGCTTTTCACAAGTTTAGAGCTAGCTCACGCTACGCCGCCGGACGCTAGCACAATAGCGTTAGCCTAGCCTGCTAGGTAAATATTACGACTGCCTTTGGTGTTGCCTATATATGCGTCCATGTTGTCAACATCATGCAGCTTCGCCGCCACACACACAAGCACCGGCCAAACAGCGACACGTTTTCACCGGAGGTTAGAGGTAAACACTTAGAATTAACACTCGGGGATGCCTTCTATTCCTAAATCTAGATATGTGTACCAGTACTTATCTGAACTAACAACATGATCCCTGTCAGTAGATGGAGAGAAAACGTTGACGTTAACTCGCTGCTGTTCACTGACAATAAAAAGTAAAGTCATCGTATGCACTGCCGCGTTGCTAAATAAAGGAGATAAATGAAGGAGGTAAATGAAGGAGATAAATGAAGGAGACTTCCCCACAATCTTGACAATTCCTTATTTGCCCTCTCACGTCTGTCAGGTTGGTAATTATTCGGCTGCTGGCCTTTCCTCCTCTTCCTCCTCTTCCTCATCCCAGTCAGTCCCCATAGTTCTAGTGCCAGGCTCAGACTTAACTCCCTTGGGTGACGTCATCGCCGAATTGACTCCATAAACCCGCGAATACCAAAAATGACCAAAAACTAACTTTTAAAACTATTTTGAGACATTTTTAGAAATGATATACATATCTTGAGTGCTTTTTGTACCCAATAGTCAACAGTGGTGGTTAACTTGCGACATGGGCTTTAAGCTTCTTCCTGAGGCCCAAACAAGCAGAAAGGTCAAAGGTTAAAACCCTTTCACTGTGGGGGGTGTATACTAGCTCAGTAATCTGGGCCCTGACCCCCAGACAGCTCAGTCTTCTGAGGACAGGTTTTACTCATGAGGGTTAGAAGGAACCGCCCCTGAGGGAAAAGGTGGTAGCAGCATGGGGGAGGGTACAGATTGTGGAGGTGAGCGAGACGGTGGGGGGA
>NC_048414.1:302673-306879 GCF_013103735.1 Etheostoma cragini | reverse complement strand
CCCCCCCCCCCCCCCCCAGGAAGACCAGGACTAGGTGGACACCAACACGGAGCTCATTATCAGACCCTGTGGATGTGAGGACAGCATCTGAATATCTCGGCCTGCTTGGATCTGTACTCAACAGAATCCAGAGTGAGTCCAGCAGCCACAGGGGAGATCTGCTGGATTTCAGGACAATAGAGGAATGGAGGAGGACCAGGACCCGGAGCAGCAGACCAACCAGGTCCCTAGAGGACCAGCAGCAGGCCCGTCCTCTGGTACCAGCCATGTTCAGGTCAGTGTTCAGGACACAACAACCAGTCTAAAGTCCTCTTAGAGGCCTAGTCACAAGACCTAGATAGTGGATTAGGCCGGGGTTTCCCAGGGTTCCTTGATGTAAAAATAAGGCTAACAGCTAGCCTGCTCCTGGCCAGGCTAACAGCCAGGCTAACAGCTAGGCTAACAGCTAGCCTGCTCATGGCCAGGCTAACAGCTACCCTGCTTCTAACCGCTAGCATGCTCCTAATCATGCTAACAGCTATCCTGCTCCTAACAGCTAGCATGCTCCTAATCATGCTAACAGCTATCCTGCTCCTAACAGCTAGCATGCTCCTAATCATGCTAACAGACAGGCTAACCGTTAGCATGCTCCTAATCATGCTAACAGACAGGCTAACCGTTAGCATGCTCCTAATCATGTAAATGTAAATGTTCTTGTATTTATATAGCGCTTTTTCAGTCTTAACGACTACTCAAAGCGCTTTTACATCTACAGGAAACATTCACCATTCACACACATTCATACACTGTGGCCGAGGCTGCCGTACAAGGTGCCACCTGCTCATCAGATACACACTCACACACACACCTGCTCATCAGATACACACTCAGACACATCTACACACCTGCTCATCAGATACACACTCACACACACACACACACCTGCTCATCAGATACACACTCACACACATCTACACACCTGCTCATCAGATACACACTCACACACATTCACACTCCGATGCGCAGCACTGGGGGCAACTCGGGGTTCAGTGCCTTGCCCAAGGACACTTCGACAATGACTGCAGGGGCGGGGATCGAACCACCAACCTTCCAATTGGCAGGCAACCGCTCTACCACTGAGCCACAGCCGCCCAATCATGCTAACAGCCAGGCTAACAGCTAGCCTGATCCTAATCATGATAACAGCCAGGATTAATTAACCCTGCAGCCTTTGTTCTCTCAGCAGTGCTTTGACCTCTTATTGTTATTATCAGCCTGCATTAGTATACAACAGGAGCATGTTGCTGTTCAGTTAAATCCTGATATTATTTTAATATTGGGATCATTATTTAAATAAATATCCATGTGACCTTTTTGAATGTTGTAGATGTGATTTTCCAAATCATTCATATCAATTCATGTGTTGTTAAATTTCAATGCCCCCCCCCCCGTGAGGTTAAGATAAAGGTCTGAGGGAGAGAAGAGGGCGTGGTGCCATACAGGATGTTAAAGTTAAAGTGTCCCATGATGACTGGGTGTTAATGTGTGAGAGGGTTATCGTCCCCCATTTAAAGAATGAACAGACTTCTGCAGGCCTGGGGGGAGGGGAGAGGACACCTCAATGGTTTTACATATATTATTACATTGTGTTATTAAATGTTGCTGTTCTTTAAACTGATGAATACACTGTTACAGTCATGTTTACAGAAGACGTTTAGTTTATCAATTTCATTATTTTTATAGTTTCTAGATTTCAGAGTCCGAGAGAGAGAGACAGAGAGTTAGAGGAGGGATGTAGGCTGTGCATCATATTCTAGCATTGGAGAGAAGTGGTTTTATTTTATCTTAATAGTAATTATCTTCTGCTAACTTTTGAAGTGCTCATATTATATTTATAGGCTGCTTACACATTCAGGTGGTCCACCATCATCTGACCCACTTTCTTGTTTCATTGCAGCGTTGCAGTTGTTTCATTATAATTTGCCTGAAAGATTGAGAATATTTCAGAACATGAAGAGTACATTTGCTTCCATTAAAACATATCCGCATTACTTTCCTTCATTTTGTCATAAATTATTGTATGAAGAGTTAAAATTTTGAGTAAGAGAAAGTCCAGGGTTTAAAAAAGGTTGTTCACTGTTTCTCTCTGTTTCTCTGTTGCTATAGAAACGGAGAAGAGGGGGAACCAAACGTCACCACTGTCAGCACTGTGACAAATCCTTCACAACATCAAAATATTTAAAGATTCATCAGAGAGTTCACACTGGAGATAATCTACACAGCTGTGATCAATGTGGGGCAGCTTTCACACAACAGAGTACCCTAAAAAGACATCAACTTATGCACACAGGAGAGAAGCCGTACAGCTGTGATCAATGTGGGGCAGCTTTCACATTACAGAGTAACCTAAAGATGCATCAACGTATTCACACTGGAGAGAAGCCATACAGCTGTGATCAATGTGGGGCAGCTTTCACACGACAGAGTCACCTTAAAACACATCAACGCATTCACACTGGAGAGAAGCCGTACAGCTGTGATCAATGTGGGAAAAGGTTTTCTGAGAATGGTACCCTTGAAATCCACCGGCGTGTTCACACTGGAGAGAAGCCGTACTGGTGTGATCAATGTGGGAAAAGGTTTTCTCACAGTAATAGCCTTAAATATCACCAGAGCATTCACTCTGCCTCGTTATGAACATCCAGACTCCACTAAGCCACAGCTGCTGAAGCGCCTCGCATGGATGTCCCTTCATCATCTAAATCCAGCTCTGACAGAACATGTCCACATTCTTGGCTGTAGTGAATGTGAGCGTTCTCCCTCCGCGGGTCTCTTTCTTTTATTTAGCTTTTCAAGTAGCGCATCAAACCCTCCCGTACATCCCGGTCTTCTTCCTCTGCACCCTGTCCGTGACTCTCATAAAGATTATACAAAGTCCAGCAGGTCAGAACCGGAGATTTCACCAGTCGGACAACGCCAACCAGACGGTCTGCGGCGGCGATTTTGTAAAGCGTGAATGCTATGAAACACAAACAGCACACACGTTGTAAGTGTAATCGTGGATGGTAAAGTTCATGTACTTTATATAGCGTATAGTAAATACTGACGGGGCCCCTAACACATGCAAAGGTTAGCTAACGTTACCAGGAAACGTAACTTACCCGTTTGTGTCGGCGAACAAAAGACGTGTCGACGTCTGAACTCAGTCTGAATTCCCAAACTCCAGATTTTTTTTCAGCGGTGGTTTTTGTTGCTTCCTTCAGCTTCTTATGAAACAAAACATTTCTTCTGGCTGTCGCGAGTAGCCGACGTGCTGTTGTGAGCCGCGCTGAAAATGACATCATCACGCGTAGCAATGGTGACCAGCCACGCTAAAGCGTTACTCAATCTGCAATGTAAAACTAACATAAAATGCGTCGAACCGAGTAGAGGCGAGTCGTGGCGAGTCAAGTCGAGGCGAGTCAAGTCGAGCTGTTACCAGCATTTAAATGTCCCCATACTATCTGGTCTGCCGTGTGCAGACACCGCCTCTTTGATCTGAAGGCCGGACTGTTAGCGTTAGCTAGCCTACTTTACTCCTATCTGGCTGTAAGTGTGTTTTCTAATCTTGTCAATATGTTAACATAAAGACAAAATACACCTGGGAAATCATGTTGGGAAAAGATGCTTAATGTGCCCTAACAGCAATCACTTCTGATTCTACATGATGGCAGCTGTAGGTAGGCGCGGGCCTGAGTCACCGTTAGCCTGATTACCGTTAGCCTGAGTCACCGTTAGCCTGATTACCGTTAGCCTGAGTCACCGTTAGCCTGAGTCAAAACACACAGCGTTAGCTTCAGGCTAAGAGCAGATTTCATAAAAGTGAAAATAATCATCAGATTGTGCTTCATGAGCAAACCATAAATAAAAGTCGTGGGTTTGTTATACTTAGGTCCTTCCCTTTAATGTCTATTTTTTTATATCCGCATTCCACGAAGACCCGCCCCTACTCTGCCTCTGATTGGCTCTGACTGGGACATCGCCTAGACCTAACCAACCAAATCAACGAAGGCAACGAACACTAGCCAATCAGAGGCAGGTCTCTGCAGACTACTGGTAACTACCTGCGTGGTAGCAGCTAGTCGTGGACTGTTTCTGACTCGCTTACCACGAATAACCAAGCTTACAACGTAAAGGTGAGGTGGAAAGAATATTCTCCAAAGTAGAGGCATGCTAATGCTTCAGAAC
>NC_048414.1:293989-302573 GCF_013103735.1 Etheostoma cragini | reverse complement strand
GTTCTGAAGCATTAGCATGCCTCTACTTTGGAGAATATTCTTTCCACCTCACCTTTACGTTGTAAGCTTGGTTATTCGAGGTAAGCGAGTCAGAAACAGTCCACGACTAGCTGCTACCACGCAGTGAAGAGAAGCTGTTTTTTTTTTTCTTACCGGTAGTCTCCAAAGACCTGCCTCTGATTTGGTTGGTTAGGTCTACGCGATGTCCCAGTCGGAGCCAATCAGAGGCAGAGTATCCATGGATCGGATGCATTTGGAACTGGACGTGAAAACCTTAACGTTGGACCGTTATGATGAATAGAAATGTTACAGGTTGATTACTGTTAATAACAAACACAACTAGAGTCAATAGAAAAAGACGAATATTTATGAAAGCCGTCTTGGTTCATCTTTCCTCTGTTCCTACTATCACCACTCTGGTCTGGTTGGAACCTAAAGGACCAGAACTAAAAGGATGGTCTTTTTTTTGTTGACAGTGTGTTTATTGCAGATCAACCTTGGGTACAGACCACAATTGTTCATACAAGCAACACAATTTTCCCGTTTTCTTATCCATACAGAAATAACAACATCAGTAACAATAACTACAACAATTAGCAGCAACAAGAATGTACAAATTGTAGTCATATGGCGGTACATTATGGTGAGACATCATAGCAATTATCAAGACTTAGTTACAAGAACGAAAAGCAAACCTTAGTCAATCACACCGCTACCCCCCAAGTGTTTTAAAATCGGACCCCATGCCTTATACACTTCTCCTCCCTCAATTTGTGAATCTAAGCTTCTCCAGATGAAGGACCTCGCCCAGCTCTCTTAACCACATCTCAAATGATGGCTCTGCCTCGGACTTCCATAATCGCAATATAATTCTTTTAGCCAGAACCATACCCAGATACACCGGCCATTTGCCCCTTCCAGACTTCACAACAATGTTCTTTGTAGACCCCAGAATGGCAACCAGGGGGTCGGGTCTCCACTCCTAGTTTAAGGCATTTGAGAAGAAATCAAATACTGAAGACCAGAATGAGAAGAGGTTAGGGCAGGTCCAAAGCTGCCTCCCAACTTCATATCCATTTAAAAAACAACAACCTATATGAGATATTCCAGTCAGGCTTTCGTTCGGGCCACAGTACCGAAACAGCCCTGCTCAGGGTGACAAATGACCTTCTTATGGCAGCCGATTCAGGATCATCATCATTGCTCATTCTCCTCGACCTAACAGCAGCATTTGACACAATAGACCATTCCATCCTCCGGGACCGCCTCCACAACACAGCTGGATTGTCGGGAACGGTACTGCAGTGGTTTGAGTCCTACCTCTCTGGCAGGACTGAGCGTGTTACATTGGGAGAATGTGAGTCCAGGATGCTCCCGGTTACATGTGGTGTCCCGCAGGGGTCGGTTCTTGGTCCAATCTTATTCATTCTGTACATGCTACCACTTGGTTCTGTCATCAGCAGACATGGACTATCCTTCCATTGTTATGCTGATGACTTGCAACTTTATATCAAGACTGCCTCAAGCCCCTCCATAGCCATGTCACGACTCATCACGTGTCTTGAGGAGTTAAAGGCATGGATGAAAAGCAACTTCCTCCAGCTGAACCCTAGTAAAACTGAGGCACTACTTGTTGGCACCCCTTATCAGATTCGCTCCTCTCCCATTTCTCAGTTCATCTTCGATAATCAGCTCATCATCTCCTCTTCCTCAGTCATAAACCTAGGGGTTCGGTTTGACCCCCAGCTGACCTTCAATGATCACATTAAACACATTTGTAAAACCTCCTTCCACCATCTTCGAAACATCGCCAAACTCCGCCCCCTTCTAACTCTTCCAGATGCAGAGAAACTTGTCCATGCCTTTATTTCCACAAGGTTGGACTACTGTAACGGACTCTTCGCTGGGATGTCTGGCAGAAATATCCAAAAGCTTCAATACATTCAGAATGGCGCTGCCAGAGTCCTAATGAGAGTCCGAAAATATGATCACATAACTCCCATTCTATACTCATTGCACTGGCTCCCTGTTTCATTCCGGATCGACTACAAAATCCTCATGCTTACACAAAAATGTATCACTGGACATGCACCACCATATCTACAAGAACTCATCAACTTGAAACCCTCCACCCGCACCCTCAGATCAACAGGACAATTGCTCCTTCAGGTCCCCACCACAAGGCTTTGTACTATGGGTGACCGAGCTTTTCGTTCAGCTGCACCACGGCTCTGGAACCAGCTCCCGAGTGACCTGAGAGCAGTAGGGAACCTTGATATTTTCAAAGCTGAACTGAAGACTTTTTTATTCAGAAAGGCATTTTTGTGCTGATTGTTTTTATTATTATTACTCTCCTGTGTAGCACTTTGGAATTCCTTGGAATGAAAGGTGCGTATTATAAAATATATTATTATTATTATTATTATTAAAACTAGTGCGTGAGGGTGCCTTCTTGAGTCTTACACTTATTGCAAAATGCAGAAACACTGGGATACATCTTGCTAATATTAACTTTTGAGTAGTGCAACCTGTGTATTACTTTAAATTGTATTAGATTATGTCTCCCATTCACTGAGCACTTATGAATGTTTGCAAGACATGATTCCCAGAATTCCTGAGTAAGGGACACCCCCAGTTCTGTCTGCCATTCAGTTCTTGACCTATCTGTGCTGATTGTTTCATGGCTGATCATCGCTGGTATAAAACTGCCACTGCTCCTTTGCTGCCTGGCTGGACCTCAATTATATTTTTGAGTGTGCGGTGCCGTGGTAGGTCTGAAGATCCAGACAGACTAGACCTTATAAAATGCCGGATCTGCAGATATCGGAAAAGGTGTGAGGATGGGAGGCTATATTTGTTCCTTAGCTGATCAAAGGACATGAGCTGTCCCCCTAGATACAAGTCCTTCAAGCGTTCCACTCCCATTCCCCTCCACAGAGCAAACACTGGATCCATCCCTGAAGGTTTAAAGGCATGGTTGTTGCAGATAGGGCTGTCTATGAACATATCTGGGGCTTTCAAGTTCCGTTTGATCTGCTTCCAGACTTTCAAAGAACTGTGAACTAAAAAGTTCCCTTCATATAAAGATTTGTCCATCTTAACAGGGCTGTTCAGTAGAGCCGAAAAAGAGGTCTTGCAGCAGACTGCTTGTTCTATGGGAAGCCAGGCAGGGGGACCTCCAACAATGCTCTTCCCAAATGAACAACTTCTCCAGAAAGCCAACATGTTTAGATGTGCGGCCCAATAGTAGCATCTGAAGTCTGGGAGGCTAAAGCCCCCCTTCTTTTTTGTTTTGCATAGGTGTTTCTTGTTCATTCGCACTGCTTTATACTGCCAGATAAAGGGGATTATAATATAGTCTAATTTCTTAAAGAAGCTCTGAGGAATGCATGATGGGATCAACTGAAAAAAAAATAAGAATCGTGGGAGAACCACCATCTTAATGGCGTTCACCCTGCCAACCAGTGACAGTGGAAGAGTCTTCCAAAAATCTATGTTCCACTTTAATTGCGTTATTTTCAATTTCCAATTCTCTTTGAGTAGCCGTGCAGGTTTCCTGGTAACAGCCACCCCCAGATACGTGAACCTGTCTTTAGTAACTTTAAAGGGTACCGAGTTCAGTGCAGAGCTATCTTGATGCAAATATACAGGCATTAATTCGCTTTTATCCCAATTGATTTGAAACCCTGAGAAAGACCCAAAGTGGGTAAACAGCTCCATAATTGCAGGTAATGACTCACATGGGTTAGACACGTAGAGCAAAACGTCATCCGCATACATCAACAGATGATGCATCTGCCCCTTAATAGAAATCGGTGATATTCTGGGGTGATTTCGTATGCCTGCGGCCAGTGGTTTTATGGCCAGGGCAAACAAGAAAGGGGAGAGAGGGTCCCCCTGCCTGGTGTCACGGAACAAAGGTAACTGAGGAGAGATATTCTGGTTTGTTATTACACTAGCCGTAGGGTGAGCATATATAATATGTATCCAATCAATGAACCCCTTCCCAAAGCCAAAAGCCTCCATGGCTTCATACATATAAGGACACTCAACCTGATCGAAGGCCTTCTGAGCGTCTACTGAGATCAAAACTCTCTCTGTATTGTGTTCTGCATATAGTACATTGAACAGACGTCGTCAATTGGTGTGAATGTGTCTATTGGGAATAAAACCTGTTTGATAGGGGTGCACAATCGTGTGGATATAAGTTTTCAATCGGTTGGCCAGAATTTTACTTATCAGCTTTGTTTCGTTAGGGAGCAATGATGGTCCTCTTTAACTAAAAGGTCTACCTGGGTAGGGATCCATCCCATAATGTAGACCCCCTTTAGAATAATAATATGAGTCTGTCAGAAGCAACAACACAACCTCTAGTGGACGCTGCCTTCACCTTTAAATTAGGAGTCAAACAGAGACCCAACAGGAAGAAGAATTCCATCAGACCCAGTCCCCAATAATCAGCATGTGGTCTTGTTTTATTTCAGCTAGTCAGCATGGAGCTGGTCCACATTCCCAGACATTTACAACAAGTCCATCAGTGGCCTCATTCTCCGAGTCAGAGGAAGAAATCAGCTGTTTCTATTGGAGCGTCTCTGTTTCCTGCTGCTCCGTCATTCTTTAGTGTCCTCTGGAAACAGGTTGCTGTCCTTTATGTTCCTGTTGGAGGACATCATCAGTGTCTCTGCTTTAGTCTGAAGGAACTCAACAGATTTAAAACCACATGCAGTCACAGAAAATGCAACCAGGGAATAGAAAATGTCAGACAAATAATATGAAATGAGAAGTCCCCAAAGTAGGAAAATATAAAGTTAATCTAGAAACAACAACAACTGGAGAGCATCCAATTAAACATGGCCGACTCCCAGTATGTCGGTAATGAAGAGAGGAATGTTTGGACACATTAAAGATTCATTTTATTTTGATGTAACCTTTATTTAACCAGGAACAATCCCACTGGGCTACAGTAACTCTTCTTCCATGGAGTCCTGCCAAGACAGACGGCGATAAGTTTCATAATCCATAAAAGACAGGACGATGGTTCCATACTACACCAGAACTCTCTAGAGACCCCGCAACACCAACAAGACACTACACTTAACTTAAGCTACAGCAGACAGACAACTTAAAGGGCACCTAGTTAAAAACAGTTACACTGTTCAGGAAGAGGGGACTTTAAAAGGTTTTAAACCAAATTTGACCTAAAGTCCAAATTCAGGCCTTTCACACATTGGTTGTTAAACCATGGACCACATCGCTGTGTAGTCTCACGATGCTAAAACGTTTAGTGTTCCAACTGTTGGAGGTTTTGGATATTTAAAGGGTTCAAAAGTGTGTTCAAAGCCCTAGAGCAGCCAGGCAACGTCAAGGCCTCGATGAGAAAGCTGCCCAGAGAAGTACTACACTGACAATCGCTGTTTCTCTTCATCCTAAAGTCCTTATACATGGATTTCATGAATTATAGAAGAGATCCCATGACTGGTGTTTGCAAGGGATGCTCAGAGCCGAGGCTCCGCCCCCTCCTCTGCATTTTACAGTAAAAACTAGGTCATTCTTTCTCATTCAACGTCACTCTTTTTATTTGTTACCACTGTGACAGTGGAATGTCTGCAGGCGCAAAAAGGTTCTGGAAAAACAATAAATGTGCTTCAATCAGCGGTCCATGACGCAGTGAAGTAAGCGTTGTTGCAACACATCAGGAGAGAGCTTGAGAGGAAGGAAGCTACGGTACGGGACATGGTGCGACCGCTAGAACTGATGCAGGGGTTATTTTTCCTAATCTTGAATGGCCGTTACTGCTGGTCAGTCTTCAGTGAGGAGAGAAGATCAGAATATAAGAACACAGCTATCAGGGTATGAGGAGGAGGAGGAGGAAACAGCTTGGCTCTGAGACATGTTCACAACGAGGCAGAGTGAATGCGCTGGTGATATTTAAGGCTACTACTGTGAGAAAAACTTTTCCCACATTGATCACACCAGTATGGCTTCTCTCCAGTGTGAACACGCCGGTGGCTTTCAAGGGTACCATTCTCAGAAAACCTTTTCCCACATTGATCACAGCTGTACGGCTTCTCTCCAGTGTGAATGCGTTGATGTGTTTTAGGTGACTCTGTAGTGTGAAAGCTGCTGCACATTGATCACAGCTGTTCGGCTTCTCTCCAGTGTGAATGCGTTGATGTGTTTTTAGGGCACTCTGCTGTGTGAAAGCTGCCCCACATTGATCACAGCTGTTCGGCTTCTCTCCAGTATGAATGCGTTGATGTGTTTTTAGGGCACTCTGCTGTGTGAAAGCTGCCCCACATTGATCACAGCTATATGGCTTCTCTCCAGTGTGAACTCTCTGATGAATCTTTAAATATTTTGATGTTGTGAAGGATTTGTCACAGTGCTGACAGTGGTGACATTTGGATCCCTCTCCTCTCCGTTTCTATAGCAACAGAGAAACAGACAGAGAGAGTGAACCACCTTCTTTAAACCCCGGACTTTCTCTTACTCACAATTTTAACTCTTCATGCAATAATTTATGACAAAATTAAGGAATATATAGCTGACATGTTTTAAGGGAAGCAAATGAACTCTTCATGTTGTGAAAAATTCTAAATCTTTCAGGTGAATTATAATGAAACAACTGCAACGCTGCAATGAAACAAGAAAGTGGGTCAGATGATGGTGGACCACCTGAATGTGTAAGCAGCCTATAAATATAATATGAGCACTTTAAAGGTTAGCAGAAGATAATTACCATCAAGATAAAATAAAACCACTTCTCTCCAATGCTAGAATATGATGCACAGCCTACATCCCTCCTCTAACTCTGTCTCTCTCTCGGACTCTAGAAACTATAAAAATAATGAAATTAATGAACTAAATGTCCACTGTAAACATGACTGTAACAGTGTATTCATCAGTTTAAAAAACAGCAAACTATAATAACATAGTGTAATAATATATATAAAAAACATTGAGGTGTCCTCTCCCCTCTCTGAATGGGGGGGTGACAGAACCCCCCTCCCCTCCCCCCATTGTGGTCTAGCACCTAAACACACATCCCTACTGGACTACTTCCTGCCATTAACCCTCTCACACATTAACACCCAATCATCAAGGGACACTTTAACTTTAACATCCTGTATGGCACCACGCCCTCTTCTCTCCCTCAGACCTTTATCTTAACCTCACGGTGGGGGGGTGGATCCCATTGAACCACTTCCTCCATTGACTGCACACAGCTTCTTTTGTATTGTGGCCAAATATAACTTTAACTGCTGATAGTCTGTAATCATGTCTACAACAACAGAAATATCTCAACACAATATGCATTTCTGATTATTAAATGAAGGAATCAGAGTCTAAGTGGAGGACTAACCACCTGTTTTAAATCTGAATCAACAGATCACAATGTCTCATTTTTACTTTATTGGCCTACATGAAATAACTAATAACAAATATGAGTCGATATGTGGGAAAAATTGAGATTTACCAACACATGAATTCATCATTGTGAATGATTTGGGATCTCCAGCTGGTCTCCCTAAAATGTACCAGAATGCAGGAAATCACATCTACAGAACTCAAAAAGGACCCCCAGAAGTGATGAACTGTTATTCTCATGAATATAAAAGAATTACGAGATGTGAAGAGATGTGCTGGTCTGAGGCCGGTCTGCTGCTGGTAGAACCGGTATAGAAACACATGGAGACCACTTCAGATATTATCCTTCATCACTGACTCATTTACAACTTCGTTGTGCAGCTTAACAACAGTAAGCCTGGTCAGGCCAGGAGCATGCTAGCTGTTAGCATGGCCATGAGCAGGCTAGCTGTTAGCATGGCCATGAGCAGGCTAGCTGTTAGCCTGGTCAGGAGCAGGCTAACAGCTTGTAGAACTCAACCAGTTCTACAACAGCTTTGATTGCCCTGCTCCTGCTGCAATGGCCTGTCCAACCCCCATCAACCCCCCCCCCCCCCTACTTCAATCTGTTCACAGCATGCCCCCCCCCCACCCTCTTGCTCCAAAGGAAAATTCCTCGTATGTGTCTTCATAAATATCAATATCATAGGTCAGTAAAGCTGATACTGATTCTGATTCTGATTCTGATTCTGATTCTGATTCTGATTCTGAACTCCACAATCTGTTCCGTCCCCCATGTTGCTGCTTCCTTTTCCTTTTATCTGTGTAGTACATACATATGTGTACACACACACACATACACACACACCCACACACACACAGACAAACGGACACACACACACACACACACAGACAGACGAACACACACACACACACACACACACACACACACACACACACACACACACAGTGTTGTGTATATGTGTTTCAGTTATCACCGTTTTGAATGTTATTGATGTTCAGAAAAACATTTTGTTAACAAAAATCTGTCTTTACTGCCGGTAAATTAAACATAAAGGCAAAAACATTACATAACATATATTACATTAAAGAACCATTATCATCTATTAGAACCATAACTAACATGTCACACACATAGACACGCCAAGGTTAGTCATGGAGTCCCACAAGGATCTGTGCTCGGTCCAATCCTGTTCACTTTATATATGCTTCCTTT
>NC_048414.1:287936-293889 GCF_013103735.1 Etheostoma cragini | reverse complement strand
AAGAACTGCTACCAACTACTATTTCTTTCTATTTTTGTTATTTCCACTCTTCATTCTAACCCCAACCGGTCGTCAGACCCCGCCTACCATGAGCCTGGGTCTGTCCGAGGTTTCTGCCTTAAAGGAAGTTTTTCCTCGCCACTATGACCCCCCCAGACCTCTCAGGTCATCTGGGACAGGTCTACTTTCTATCCCCAGAGTCAGAACTAAACAGGGTGAAGCAGCATTCAGTTTCTATGCTCCTCATATCTGGAATAAACTCCCAGAAACCTGCAGATCCGCTGCTATTCTCAGTTCTTCAAATCAAGGCTGAAGACCTTTCTTTTTGATGCTGCCTTTCTTTAAATGACTGCTCATTTCTTTAAATTTCTTATGCTGCACTCTAACTTTTATTCTTGTGTTTTATGTGTCCTAATGTTTCTATTTTGTTTAAAACTGTCTATTCATGTGTTTTATTGGTTTTGAATGCTTATGATTTTTAACTGTTTGTACTTGTATTTTATCTGTTTAACTGATTTTGTGTAAAGCCCACGGGTGAGCTACTGCCCCCCAATTCAATCCTTCCAGTTAACATCAGGGGCCTGAATGGGCTGACCAAAACGAGCCAAACTCCTGGATTAATTAAGAAGGAAAAACAATAATAAAAATAATAAAAATGTATAAAAAATAAATATTATACTGACTTCCTTACAAGAAAACAGTGTCTGTGTCTGTGTATGTGTATGTGTGTGCGCGTGTAAGTGACTGTCTTTTGTGTGTGTGTCTGTGTGTGTATGTGTGTGTGTGTGTGTGTGTCTGTGTGTCTGTGTGTGTGGTATGAAAAGGTGGTATGTGCTAGAAATGGGTAAACCAGTAAGAGGGAGTCTGCCTGTGGGGGGCACCGCTGCGCCAGGCAGGGTCCCACATTGTCCCTCAGAAACATACCCCTTGTCTCCCCTTGGGCTTACTAGCAGGTGGCCACCCTATCTGTGTGTTTGTGTGTGTGTGTGTGTGTGTCTGTGTGTGTGTGTGTGTGTGTGTGTGTCAAACAATGTTATGATCACTACAGATGAACATGACTTTCTCAGTTCTGTAAATTTTTCCTCCATCCAATCCTTAAAAAATCAATATTAGAACCTGGTGATCTGTAGATGCAACCACACCTTTCTCTGTCCTCCACACGTCTACTGTAAAACACACCAGTACACCCCCCACCACTGTTGACCTTTCAGGTACATTTCATGTCCACATACAAAGTCCCCCCCCCCCACCCCCATTTTAGTTCTCTCTGGTAATACGACACATATCATATCCTTTAATTTTCAAATTGAGCCCTTTTCACTGTTTACCCAAGTTTCTGATAGTTTCTGACACAGTAATTATGTTGAAAGGCACTTTTGAACTGATTTAGATCATGTTTCATGTTGTGAGGAAGAGTACAAGCCCCATCACCACATCACACCCCCACTTACTGCAAGCATAACCCTCACCCTCTCACTGACCTGCCTCACTGCCTGCCAATCAGAAGGTTGGTGGTTCGATCCCCGCCCCTGCAGTCATTGTCAAAGTGTCCTTGGGCAAGACCCTGAACCCTGAGTTGCCCCAGGTGCTGCGCATCGGAGTGTGAATGTGTGTGAATGTTTATCTGATGAGCAGGTGTGTGTGTGTGTGTGAGTGTGTATCTGATGAGCAGGTGTGTAGATGTGTCTGAGTGTGTATCTGATGAGCAGGTGTGTGTGTGAGTGTGTATCTGATGAGCAGGTGGCACCTTGTACGGCAGCCCCGGCCACAGTGTATGAATGTGTGTGATGGTGAATGTTTCCTGTAGATGTAAAAGCGCTTTGAGCAGTTGTTAAGACTGAAAAAGATATATAAATACAGCACATTTACATTTACTTCATGCTGCTGCTGCACACACACACACACTTAGACACACACACACAGATACACACCCACAAATCAGTTATTGTGCAACAACTGTGTGAAAGAGTGTGTTTACTTCTTGTCGTTAATTGAAACTTCTTTAGCATGAGGGAGCCCCCCCCCCCCCCCCCCCCCCCCCCACTGAGAGGGTGTGTTCACTTCTGGAGAAACCAGACCTGCTAACGACTGAGGGAGTTCTTGGGAAGACGTTAATGAAGACACACACACACACACACACACACAGACAGATGCACACACACACACAAACACAGAGACACACACAGATGCACACAAACACACAGACGGACCCACAAACCCAAACACACACCACACACACAAACACAGACACACACATTCAGCGACAGACACACACACACACACATACAGACGCACACACATACACACACACACACACACACAAACACTCACACACACACACACTGTATTTAAATGCTGTGAAGACCACATGAGTGTTTCTTGTCTTTTCCTCCTCTAGGGCCTTCAGCTGTGTAGAAGAATATAAATATGATAATGTACAGAACTAAAATTAAAAAGCTAATATTGTTGTATTGTGTTATATGTTCCATCATTTCAGAATGAAGAAGCAGATGTTAACAGGTATTTTACTGGTGAGACTGGTTCTGGGATCAGTCTCCTTCACCTGTTGCAGTGTGTGTCTGTGTGTGTCTTATGATAGCCCCTAATAGCCCTGGATGTACAACAGTTGGAGTGAGAATAATGCAGAAAGGAGATAATCTGTTGGTGTCTGGCTAGATTTTTTTTTAATGTTGCGTTTGTTCTGGACACACACTCCGCATTCTGGTCTGCTGATAAAGGAGTGATCCAACCAATCAGCTGTCTGCAGGTTTCTACGTCACCTTTTGGTATCGCCTCAGCTCGCTGGGAACCTTGACTGAGGTACGACTACATAAAGTACCTGGTAGCAGGTCCCAGGGACATTATGTAGTACTACAAAAAGTACCTGGTAGCAGGTCCCAGGATCCTTTATGTAGTACTACAAAAAGTACCTGGTAGCAGGTCTCAGGTCCTTTTTGTAGTACTACATAAAGGACCTGGTAGCAGGTCCTTTATGCTTAATAAGTTTTTTCAATTAAAGACATGAAGTAAACATGCTCTTTCCCACAGTGGTTGCACAATAACTGATTTGTGTGTGTGTGGGTCTGTATGTATGTATGTGTGTGTGTGTGTGTGTGTGTGTGTGTGTGTGTCTTCATTAACGTCTTCCCAAGAACTCCCTCAGTCATTAGCAGGTCTGGTTTCTAAAGAAGTGAACACACCCTCTCAGTGGTGGTTGGGGGGGGTCCTCCCTCATGCAAAATAAGTTTTTTAAATTAACGACAATAAGTAAACACACTCTTTCTCACAGTTGTTTCACAATAACTGATTTGTGGGTGTGTATCTGTCTGTGTGTGTCTGTGTTTCTGTGTGTCTCCATGTGTGTGTCTGCGTGTCAGTGTGTGTGTGTGTGTCTGTCTGTATGTGTGTGTGTCTGTGGGTCTGTGTGTGTGTGTGTGTGTGTGTGTGTGTGTGTGTGTGTGTGTGTGTGTGTGTGTGTTTGTGTGTGAGTCTTCATCTGTATGTCTGTGTGTGTTACCCCGTCCCCAGAGAGTGTCCCCAGATGTAAAGCGGTGTCTTGTCATCCAGACGCTGTTTCAGCCAATAGTACACACAACACACACACACACTGAGAACAAACTGAATGCAAACCGGCAGTTTGTGTATACAGTGAGTATAATAAGTATTTAACACTCTGCTGTTTTGCAAGTTCTCCCACTTAGAAATCATGGAGGGTCTGATGTCCTCGTAGGTGCATGTCCACTGTGAGAGACATAATCTAAAAAAAACATCCAGAGATCACAATGGATGATTTTTTAACTATTTATTTGTATTCAGTGGTTAGTTATTAGTGGTCCCCTAATACTTTATCTGAAGTATCTTTAAACCTTAGTGGTCCCCTAATACTGTATCTGAATACTCTTTTATAAAGTCTTTAGTGGTCCCTAATACTGTATCTGAAGTCTCGAAGTCTCTTTCCACGCACATCGCTGCTGTGAAATCTTGAATATTTGTGGCTGCATTCATGAAATTTACAAAGACAAATTACCCGTACTGACCCGGTGGACCACGACATATTACTAGAGTGACTTGAGAACTGGGTTGGCCTTTCTGGCTCAGTACTTAACTGTTTTGAATCCTACTTTCAGAATAGAGATTACTTTGTGTCAATAGGTAATTATACATCTGAACTTACAAATATGACGTGCGGAGTCCCCCAAGGCTCCATTCTGGGGCCTCTTCTGTTTAACATCTACATGCTCCCACTGGCCCAGATTATGGAAAACAACAAAATAAGTTACCATAGTTGTGCGGACGACACACAAATTTACATAACCTTATCCCCAGGGGACTATAGTCCAGTAAAAAAACTGACTAAGTGCATTGAACAAATTAACGGCTGGATGTGCCAGAACTTTCTGAAATTAAATGAAGGAAAAACTGAGGTGGTTGTTTTTGGAGCAAAAGAGGAACGATTAAAAGTCTGCGCTCAGCTTCAAACAGCAATGTTAAAAACAACAGACAAAGCCAGAAATCTCGGTGTAGTCATGGTAACTGATCTGGACTTTAACAGCCACATTAAGACAATTACAAAGTTAGCCTACTATCACCTTAACCCTCCGAACCCGAGACACTCGCCCAGAACCTCTGATTCATAGTCTACCTTTTATGGTTATTAAATGATTAGAGACTCACTGAAAGTTGCGGCTATTAGGTAACGAGTTAGCGGTTACGGAGGTCTCTTCCGGGTCTTTCTAGCCTCTACAGGTGGTTTTCTATCCAGCCTGGAACTTCCAGCCTTTTTCGGGGCCGTCGAGCATTAAATCCAAACCGTTACATCCAGGATTGACCAACTTTATGTCCATAATTCATCACGTTTTGGCTCATTTATGCCGCTAGCTCACGGCTCCGTGTCTGCTCTCTGTTTACGTAAGTGCAGGAACCAGCATGCCCATAAATGGGAGACTTCACCCAAAGAGTATGGAGTCCTAAAGAGGTAAAACTTCCCAGTCACACTGTGGTCACACTAGCAGTCTCATATGCGATCAAAGATGCTATAGCGGAACAAGATAGATATCTACTGTTTTATAGAGGAAATGGCCCCCCTAGTTTGAGATTTGGCATTTATTTATCTTATACATTGAGGAAAATAGGTATTTGAACACCCTGCTATTTTGCAAGTTCTCCTACTTAGAAATCATGGAGGGGTCTGATGTCCTTGTAGGTTCTTTGTTTCCAACGTTTCCTGTAGTTCTTCACCAGGTCTGACACCCTGCAGAAGGGATTTTGCCCCCCCTCCACACAGATCTTCTCTAGACCAGTCAGGTTTCTGGGCTTTTCTTGAGCTCCCTCCAAAGATTCTCTATTGGTTTTTAGGTCTGGAGATTGGCTAGCCCCCCCCAGAACCTTGATCTGCTTCTTCCGGAGCCCCCCCTTGGTTCTCCTGGCTGTGGTCTTCGGGTCATTGTCATGTTGGAAGACCCAACCTCGACCCATCTTCAATGCTCTAACTGAGGGAAGGAGGTTGGTCCCCAAAATCTCACAATACATGGCCCGGTCCTCCTCTCCTTAATACAGTGCAGTCCCCCTGTCACATGTGCAGAAAACCCCTCCCCCCAAAGCATGATGCTACCCCCCCATGCTTCACAGTAGGGATGGTGGTCTTGGGATGGTCCTCATCATTCTTCTTGGTTGGGGAGAGTTTTAGCCTGACCGGGCTGGAGCTCTCTTTACCTTGTCTCTCTTGGTTTTGCTGTAATAATAGTTTTAGACAACTGGAGACTTATTTTGATACTCTGAGCTCCTCTCTCCTTTATCTTTCCATCTTTTCATGTATGTGCATCCATGTCCCAGAAATGCTTGTTACTAACCTAGCTCTGGGGAGTCCTTATGTTCATTTTTCCCCAGCATGTTCCCTTGGATCAGGGAGGCTCCAAAATCAGGGTAGCAGCTGTCGCCTTGGTCCCGCTCCACG
>NC_048414.1:285459-287836 GCF_013103735.1 Etheostoma cragini | reverse complement strand
CCCCCCCCACACACGCACGCACACACACACACACATAGACACGCACACACACACATAGACACGCACACAGATACACACACACATGCACACAGACACACACAGTCACACACACTGTGTGACTATCTGAGTTAATCTGTGTACCTTCTGTGGTATTTGAATACTTCAGTCTCATGTTAACTTCTTCATTCTGAGATGATGGAACTCTGATATTAAACGTATTAACGCTGAGAGATGATGATATTTTGGTGGAATGTGTTAACATTAAAGTTCCCATGTTATGAAAAAAATCTCTTTTTCTGGGATTTGGGGTTGTTTTGTGTCTCTGGTGCTTACACACACACACACACACATTCTCTGTTGTACGTCTCCATGTTTATTGAAATGATAAAACCCTTCTTAGGGGTCCAAGCCCGAGGGGGGGGGGGGGGGGGGGGGGGACACACCACAGTAGCAAGGCTAGATCGGCCGTTGGGGGGCGCTGTAATCAACGTCTGTTGGTTTTGTCTAAAAACTCAATGCACTTCAAAGCGAACTTGTAACATCTCGGCCACAGTGAACGCTATCAGCACCAAACCGGCGGTGATTGTGTGGCACGCCGATCCGATGCTCTGGACCAACTGTGGTAAAGATCGGCCATTAGGGGGGTGACACAGGTCTGATCAAACCTGCACAGCTGCAGAGGACTACATGGGGCGCGTTAACTCAGCGTTAACCCCAGCACCCTGAGCTGTTTTTATAACTCAGTGTCTGGGTTTATCTTCTATAATAACTTATAAAACATCAACGCTGGTGTCTCCAGTCAGGACACCAACGTCATGTCTTTCAGGACAAACTGGGCTGTTAGAACATCTGGACTAGGTCGGGTCCCTGGATGGTAAAATGGTTGGAGGACCGCAAAGACCAATATATAAATAAAGGGAACATGAATCTTCCAGATATGGATTAATATCACACCCAGACACACACAGAGACACAGAGACACACACAGAGACACACACAGAGACACACACAGAGACACACAGAGACACACACAGAGACACACACAGAAACACAGAGACACACACAGAGACACACACAGAGACACACACAGAGACACACAGAGAGACACACAGAGACACAGAGACACACACAGAGACACACAGAGACACACACAGAGACACACACAGAAACACACACAGACACACACACAGACACACACAGAAACACACACAGAAACACACACAGAGACACAGAGACACACACAGAGACACACAGAGACACACACAGAGACACACAGAAACACACACAATAACACACACAGAGACACAGAGACACACACAGAAACTCACACAGAAACACAGAGACACACACAGAGACACACACAGAGACACACAGAAACACACAGAGACACACACAGAAACACAGAGACACACAGAAACACACAGAGACACACACAGAAACACACACAGAAACACACACAGAGACACAGAGACACACACAGAAACACAGAGACACACAGAAACACACAGAGACACACACAGAAACACACACAGAAACACACACAGAGACACAGAGAGACACACAGAGACACAGAGGCACACACAGAGACACACAGAGACACAGAGGCACACACAGAAACACAGAGACACACAGAGACACACAGAGACACACGGAGACACACAGAGACACAGAGACACACCCAGAGCAGGACCAGCTGAGCCAGTCTCTCTAAAACCCTTCTGATATGTCCCAGGAGTCCCCCTGGAAGACATAATCATCAGAACTTATACAGATGACAAAATACATTTTCTAAAAAAAAAAGGTCCAGACGCTTCTGTCTTCATGACATTTACTTATTCCAATAATAACATAACAAATTTATTGATATTACACCCACAGCAATGCTACACAAACATTTGTGTTGTCTAACAGTTCTCCTTTATATTTGGAGTCATCCAGTGCAAAAATAAACATTATAAATATGATCAATATGATCAATATCTTTAATACATGTAAGCCCCATCTCCAAACAGATTAACATCTTTGGTCTCCTCACAATAATCCGTCTCTTTGTCCCTCGGATGAGGACTGACGGCCTCATACGGGCCTAAGGTGTAACACTCCGGCCTTCCGTTGTTAACAAAAACAAGCGTCTCCCAATGCATCATGGGAAACAAAATGGATGGGTAGCATCAGAGCCAGCGGTGATCCATAATTCACAAGTTATGGACATCAAGTGGATCAATCTTGGATTTATTGTCCAAAAACCACAAAAAGGCACAAGTTCCAGGCTGGATAGAAAACCTCCTGTAGGGGCTAAACCACCGACACCACCGACACCACCGACACCACCGACACCACAGACACCACAGACACCACCGACACCACCGACACCACA
>NC_048414.1:271962-285359 GCF_013103735.1 Etheostoma cragini | reverse complement strand
CCCCCCCCCCCCCGTGACGGTTAGCTTTTAGCTGGAAAAGACAGCAAGTCTCTAGGTCTTATGGCAGTAAAATGATTGAAATATGAAACAAAGATGCCGTTTGGAGCTGTTTTTCGTCATATATCAAACGTAAGAGTGCAACACCGTGAAGAGGCAACGCGGAACACACGGCAACCGGAACAACTGTGATAAGATTAGATGTAGTTGGTGTACTGCACGCGGAATGTAACCCGTTTCTATGCCACGCCACACAGACCCGTTACCACCAGCAGACTGCAGCAGAGACCAGGACTGCAACAGAGACCAGGACTGCAGTAGAGACCAGGATCACAGGAGGACAGCAAGCTGGTTAATTACACTACACAGGAAATGTATATGTATTCATATATAAAGCTCTTTTACATCATACAGGAACCAATCACCATCACACACATTCATACACTGTGGCCAAGGCTGCTCATCAGATACACACTCACACACACACACACACTCCGATGAGCAGCATCGGGGGCAACTCGGGGTTCAGTGTCTTGCCCAAGGACACTTTGACATGGGACTGCAGGGCCAGGGATTGAACCCCCACCCTTCCGATTGGCAGGAAACCGCTCTACCACTGAGCCACAGTCAACAACTAACGGTTAGAAACATGTCAACGTGTCACTAAGGCCAAATTCATGATTCAGCGTTGATTGGCTCAACGGCCTTGGACACATGGAAGACTGATCTTTACGTTGGCAGTGACATTAAAAACACTCCCCTCTTCCTTCTGTAGACTCTGGACTTTCTGATCCCTCCCTCCGACAGCAATCACTCCCACCTGAAGAGAGAAAGAAACAGAAGAGATGGATGAGTGTTTTCATCAGCGGTCCGTCAGGGATGCAGCAGGACCAAGAGGAGCAGCCTGCCTCCTTCCAGCTCTCATGGTGACGTTGGGCTTTGGCATCGAGTCTGTCGACTCTGCAGGTTTCACTGAAGTACACAGTGGAATAAACTGCTGAAAATCCTCAAGGCATCCAGGGTTTCCCCAATGTCCTGCCAGCCAGGCGGCCCACTGGGCCTAAGTAACCCACCAGGCCTAAACCTCTAGCAATTATTTTTATTTTATTTTTATTTTATTTTCTTAAAGAGGTACAGTGGGGCGGCTTGACATAGTCATATTTTCAAATCTCGAGTTAGTTTTTAAGCACTGACTTAAAGCATTGACCCGATTCACGTTTTTGGGTCAAACGGCCTTTTGACTGGAAGAGCTAGGGGCGCTACTATGATAGGCTCAACATGAGACGCTGGTCCCGGTCTCACCAGGGTCTCTACACATGGACTCAGCATCACCAGGGTCTCTACACATACCATTTACCCCCCCCCCCCCCCCCCCCAGTTTAACGTATTCTTACTTATTTAAAAGACGGAGCTAAAGACCGCATGGTTACTAAATGTAATGCTGGTTCTATGAAAGAAGATCCTGTGATTTGCAGGCTTCAGTCAGACTGATCAGACTGATAAAGATGAACTGATCATTAGTGTTGAAATGAGAGCTCAAACACTTTGAGATCAGATGTAATGTCTCTGGAGATGTGATGCTGTCAGCTGTAATCAAGATGTACTGTATAGGTATCCTGCAGACACGAACACAACAGTCATCTTAACATCAACTCAAACACATGATCTGATTGGTTGACTGTTCCTCTCACAGCTTCACTATGAAGGTTAGAGCTTTACAGGAAATACTGGACTGAATAACTGTTTAGTTCAATTCTGCTGAAACCAGCACGGACTGACTCCACCTCTCTACTGACCTCACAGTCTCCAGTCTACAGTCTGGACTCTCCTTCAGATCACACAGCAGCTTCCCGTCTGAATCCTTTAGGCTGTTTTCACTCAGGTCCAGCTCTCTCAGGTGGGAGGGGTTGGACTTCAGCGCTGAGGCCAGAGCAGCACAGCTGGTCTCCGTTAAACTGCAGCCAATCAATCTGAATAAAGAACAAATGATGTAACTTTAGAAGACAGAGTTCCTGTTTGCAGTCATTTAGTCTTTAATAATCTGTTCAGAGCTGAAGAAAGTTTAGAGATACTGATGGAGTCTCCATCCACATAA
This sequence comes from Etheostoma cragini, assembly GCF_013103735.1. Taxonomy (NCBI): domain Eukaryota; kingdom Metazoa; phylum Chordata; class Actinopteri; order Perciformes; family Percidae; genus Etheostoma; species Etheostoma cragini. The sequence continues at coordinate 283,267 of NC_048414.1, read as the reverse complement.
CAGACCGCAGCTCTGATTAATATTGACGTTATAGGTTGATCATTTATTTATGTTGCAAAAGTTAAGAAAAATCTACATTGTCTTGCTTTATCAATGTGTAATATATAAATGGAATCAAAGATTTGGATTTTAAAAACAGAATGTGCCTCTCCAAGTCATTGGGGTCCTCAGAGAGTGCACAGCTGTTCCTGGTGCTGCGCTAAGGCTATGTGAACTTCCTGGACATCCTGCCAGGACGTGCTGGGGGGGGTTTCTTCATTGCTGCTGGCAGCTTTAATTTAATGTTTAATTTTGTAGTCTCTTTGTTTATCATGAGTCCTGTCTTGTTTCACTTCCTGCTTGGTGTGTTTTCCTGTGATTGTCTGCCCGGCCCTGATTCATTTCACCTTGGGCTCTTAACCTCAGAACGGTGTGCACCGTTTAACTACAGATTCCTGGTTGAACGACATGCATCCCCGGAACAATGTGCGCAAGGGGCTTTGAGATTAGTGGGTGTGTCTTTTGTTTATTGGCTCAGCTAATAACCAATCAGAACAGACACGACTGTAAACTCGTGGTAATAAAAAGGAGGAGATCACACAGAAGGATATTCCTTCACCTTTTGCCTATCTGCCTCTTTAGGAAACCCTTTTTTGTCAAACCTTTTTTTATAAACTTTCAAAATCTACTGATTGCCTCCTCGTCTCTATCCTCTGCATTTTGGGTCCAAGTCTGCTGTTTCCAAGTTGAGACAATCACAAAATAAATGGTTGAAGTGAACCTGTCTTACACCTTGCAGGTAAAGGCCCTGAACCCCCAAACAAGAGCTTTCAGTTATCCTGGCTGATTTAACTTCTTCCCAGGACTGTGTGGTTGAGTTTTAGACTTCCTGATCTAATGTCATTTACCTTTGTGCAACATTGCAAATAATGTTCATTTCATTTTTTTTTTAAGTTTATGTTTAAAGAAAAAGAAATCTTAATAAAAAGATGTTTAAAAAAAGATAAAATGATGTCTGACCTCAGAGTCTCCAGTCTACAGTCTGGACTCTCCAGAAAACCACACAGCTGCTCCACTCCTGAGTCCTGCAGCTTGTTTTTACTCAGCTGCAGCTCCCTCAGATGGGAGGGGTTGGACTTCAGAGCTGAGGCCAGAGAACCACAGCTGGTCTCTGACAACCTGCAGACACTCAATCTGAAAATAAAATAAATAAAAAAGATAAAAATCGATTTATAATCCAATCAGATGTGTAGAGGTTTTAAATGTGTAGCTCAACATTCAATGATCTTTTCCCTAACATGAGTAGAGACTTTGTCTTTGTGTTATTGGGGATCATCCTCATGTCAGCCTTCTATAAACATCATCCAAATGTCACCACAACATTCATATACCTTTTCATTTCAAAACAGATTAATAACATACTGCTGATCTCAGAGGATCAACTCTATATTGATCATTTAAACAGCTGAGTTCTAAAGGATCAATATGAATGATTATCCATTTAAAACTCATATCAGTTAAGAGGATCATCTGCATACAGACAATTTAACCATTATGAAGATTAATTTACAACTTCTCTAGTTTCTTCTAAAAAGTTTTGTGACTGCAGGCTAAATTTACTACAAGAAGAATGAAACTAGGAACAAAAGGAAATTCTCCACGCTATGTTTGTACATAAATCAGGTTCAGTTGTTAATTAGACATATATATAACAGTAACAGAGAGGCAGGGAACGTACCTCAAAGTCTTCAATCTACAGTGTGGATCCTCCAGAAATCCACACAGCAGAATTAAACCTGAGTCCTGCAGCTCGTTGTAACTCAGGTCCAGCTCCATCAGATGGGAGGGGTTGGATTTCAGAGCTGAGACCAGAGAAGCACAGCTGGTCTCTGACAAACTGCAGTCCCACAATCTGAATAAAGAATAAATGATGTGACAATGTTCCTGCTTGAAATCATTCGGTGTTTATAAATCTGTTAAAAAGTGAAGATATAGAATATACAGAATTTAGAAAAAACACCTGAATCCATCAATTCATAACAAGAGTCATCTTGAGACACTTTAGAGATAGAGTAGGTCTAGACCACATTCTATAATTTACAAGGACCCAACTGTAATTCCCCCAGAGCATTTAGTGCAACAGTGGTGAGGAAGAAACCTGGGACAGACCCAGGCTCTTGGTAGGTGGTGTCTGATGGTGCCGGTAGTCAATAAGACAATTAACAAGATGAAAATCGTACAGACTCTAACTTTAAGATACTTGTAGGCTTTACAAAAGTGAACTTGTGTAATGAAGAGTTTGAAAGGTTCTTTCTTGTTTGGGTAAAGTTTTTCATTGCAATGAATGAATATTTTCTAAAAACAAAAATGTATTTACAATTTTAAGTCTTGATTAAGTGCTAGTAAAAAAAGCTGGTTTAACAGTAGGAACCATGTGCTCCCCTAAAGGCCCACTGATTACCTGTTCATTTAAAACACCCCTGCTGTGATACCTATCACCATGTAATCAAGCTACCCTATACTACACCCTAGTGGTCAGACTGTATATTACAGACATTTGATTAATAAAAACAATGAATAAAAACAATAACTTAATCGGCTCCTACAATACTAATTGTGGATCAGTATAATATCAGCCCTATGTCTGCAGTTTAGGGTCACTAAAACTTTCACTTCATATTAATCTCAGCAGAGAAGTAAAACATGGTGTCTGACCTGAGAGTCTCCAGTCCACAGTGTGAACTCTCCAGAAAATCACACAGCTGCTTCACGTCTGAATCCTGCAGCTTGTTGTTACTCAGCTCCAGAAGTCTCAGATGGGAGGGTTTGGACTTCAGAGCTGAGACCAGAGATGCACAGCTGGTCTCTGACAAACTGCAGTCATATAATCTGAAAAAGAAAAAAATAAGTAGATAAAATACATTCATAATCCAATCAGATGTGTAGAGGTTTTAAATGTGAAATTTAACATTACTCTATCCTGATCGTAAAACAAGTAGAGACCTTGTTAAACACTTTGAAATGAACAGAAACTATAGAAATATTTCTACTTCAGAAAGTAAACCATGTCCATTTAAAACCAGATAATCTTATGTATACACATGTGATCATTTAACAATTATAAACATTCATTTACTTTTATAGCTATCAGTGAACACTTTCTACAGTTTCTTTAACAAAAACGTCTTCTGGGACTGCAAACTAAATTTACCACAAGAAACATGAAAATATGAACAAAAGGAATTGTAGAACTTTACAGATGTAAATTATGCTGGTACATAAATTAGGTTAAATTATTATTATTAATAATAATAATAATAATAATAATAATACATTTTATTTAACAGCGCCTTTCTAACACTAAAGGACGCTTTACAGACAATAAAAGACAGATACAGGGAACATAAAATTGTAAGTAGTAATAACAAAATAAATAAAACTAAAAACAAAACAAACAAAACAAACGAACAAAAAAAAACAGGAACAGTGTATTTACAGATAAGCGAGCTCGACCAGATGGGTTTTTAGTCTAGTTTTGAACAGGGGGAGAGAGTCGATATTGCGGAGGTCTGGTGGGAGTGAGGTCCAGAGCTGGGGAGCAGAGCGGCTAAAGGCTCTGTTCCCCATGGTGATAAGTCCAGCTGGGGGGACAGTGAGGTGGAGGGAGGAGGAAGATCTGAGGGAACGGGAGGGGACGGCGATGTGAAGGAGTTCTGATAGATATGGAGGAGCAAGGTTATGGATGGCTTTGAAAGTATGGAGAAGGATTTTAAATTGTATTCTGAATTGAACTGGAAGCCAGTGGAGCTGCTGAAGGACCGGGGTTATATGATGAAATGAGGGGGTTCTGGTGATGACACGAGCTGCTGAGTTCTGAAGAAGTTGAAGTTTATGGAGGGATTTTTGAGGAAGGCCAAAAAGGAGAGAGTTACAGTAGTCAAGGCGGGAGGTGACGAGGCTGTGGATAAGGATGGAAGCAGTGTGAGTGGTAAGGGACGGACGGAGGCGGTTAATATTACGAAGGTGGAAGTAAGCAGACCGGCAGATATTATTTATGTGTGACTGAAAGGAGAGGGAGGAATCGAGGATGACGCCCAGACTCTTGACCTGAGGGGAAGGGGAGACCAAGGAGTTGTCGATTGGGAGTTTGAAACTATTGATTTTGGATAGGGTGGACTTGGTGGCTACGAGGAGGAGTTCGGTTTTATCACTGTTTAGTTTAAGGAAGTTTGAGGTGAACCACTCTTTTATTTCAAGTAAGCAGTTAGTAAGGGACAAGGGGGGGAGCGAGGAGGTGGGTTTGCTGGATAAGTAGAGCTGGGTGTCGTCAGCTTAACAGTGAAAATGAATGTTGAATTTGTGGAAGATATTGCCAAGGGGAAGTAGGTAGGTGATGAAAAGGAGGGGGCCAAGAACTGAACCTTGAGGGACGCCAGTAGTAACAGGGGAAGGGTGGGATGTGAAAGATTTGAGTTGAATAAACTGAGTGCGGTCGGAGAGATATGAGCGGAACCAGTCAAGAGGGGTGTGAGAGATTCCGAGAGAAGAAAGTCTATTGAGGAGAATGGAGTGAGACATGGTATCAAAGGCCGCACTGAGATCGAGGAGGATGAGGATGGAGATGAGTCCGGAATCAGCAGCTGTGAGGAGATCATTGGTGATTTTTATAAGGGCAGTTTCAGTACTATGGGAGGGGCAAAACCAGACTGGAAAGGTTCATATAGACAAGTAAGGGTAAGAAAAGCATGAAGTTCAGCAGACACTATTTTTTCAAGAATTTTAGAAATAAAGGGAAGATTTGAGACAGGACGAAGATTATTATAGTTGGTTGGGTCTGAGCCAGGTTTTTTCAGAATCGGAGAGACGGATGCTGTTTTCAAAAGTGAGGGGACAATACCAGAGGAGAGAGAAGAATGAATGATGGTAGTTATGAAGGAGAGGAGGGAAGTGAGACAGGTTTTGACCAGAGCTGTGGGGAGGGGGTCAAGAGAACAGGTTGAGGACTTGGATTTACGAATGAGATCAGAAATTTTGGAGGGGGTGGGCAGTAGAAAGCAACAAAATGACTGGCTATTGGGGAGGGGCAAAGGTGGAGGGGAAGGCAAGGGGGTCAAATGTAACTGCTGGTGAATGGAGTTGATTTTTTCATTAAAAAAGACAACCAGTGAATTACAAGTTTCAACAGAGTACATGTGAGAAGGCAGAGAATCAGGGGGATTAAAAGTCTTATGGATCATTGAAAAGAGAGACCTGGAGTTTCCTTCGTTGGAGCAGATGAGGTCAGAATAGAAGATTTATTTAGTTACGGCTATTGAGTTTGAGTAATGAAGAAGATGAGATATATACATTTCTTTGTGAATAGAGAGACCAGTTTTTTTATAGAGGCGTTCAAGTTGGCGACCCTTGGCTTTCATAAGACGGAGCTCAGGTGAAAACCAAGGGGCAGAGTGGGAAAAGGACACAGATCGGGTTTTGAGAGGGGCAAGGAAGTTGAGAATATTGCAAAGTCCAGAATTATAATGGGTGGACAAGGTGGTCTGGAGAGGAAAAATCAGGAATAGGCAAATTGTCAATGTGGGAGGATAGGATGTCTGTATTTATGTTTTTGATATTACGAAAAGAGATCTGGCGGACTGGCTTGATTACAGATAGAGACAGAGAGATATTGAAGGCCAAAAGAAAATGATCCGAAATGTGAACATCATCAGCAGAACAGTTGGAGGGGATTAAGCCAGAGCAGCAGATTAAATCCAGTGAATGTCCTTTTAAGTGTGTGGGGACATCAACATACTGATGGAATCCAGAACTGTCTAGACAGGTGGTAAAGTCTTTGGTGAGTGGGAGGTTTGTATTGTCAATGTGAATATTAAAATCACCAAGGAGAATGATATTAGGAGAGAGAGTAGAGAGGTGGGTAAGTAGTAGGGAGAATTCGTTTAAAAAGTCGCTGTGTGGTTAATTAAAGATATTAGATCTATAACAGTAACAGAGTCAGGGAACTGACCTCAGAGTCTCCAGTCTACAGTCTGGACTCTCCAGAAAACCACACAGAAGCTTTACTCCTGAATCCTGCAGCTGGTTATTTCTCAGGTCCAGCTCTCTCAGATGGATGGGGTTGGACTTCAGAGCTGAGGCCAGAGAAGCACAGCTGGCCTCTGACAAACTGCAGCGCCTCAATCTAAATAAAGAATAAATGATTTATCATTAGAAAACAACGTTCCTGGGAGATGAGGGATATGAGCAGCATGATGCCAAGGAATAAATGCGATGGAGGGATCTATTTGCAGCCTTATGTCCCAGATGGGATAAAGAGAAGTAGGTAAGGTTAAGTGGTGACGTCAGTGACATGTCTGAGTTTTACCTTCTATGAACATAACGTTATCATTAGTGCAAACGTCGGCTCTTGACACGTTACCTGTTAACTGTAACATTACCATTAACATACATAGGCTAACGTTAGCTGTTAACAAGCTAACACACAGAAGTGAAACATGGTTACTGACCTCAGAGTCTCCAGTCTACAGTCTGGACTCTCCAAAAAACCACACAGCTGTTTCACGTCTGAGTCCTGCAGCTCGTTGTGACTCAGGTTCAGCAGTCTCAGGTGGGAGGGGTTGGACTGCAGAGCTGAGGCCAGAGAAGCACAGCTAGTCCCAGACAAACTGCAGTCCCTCAACCTAAATAAAGAATCAATGATGTGACTTTAGAAGACAATGGGCAACATTCATCAATTGTTCTTAAGAACAAATTTTATTCTTAAACTGGATTTACGCTGTTTTCACGTACTGTAGATTCTGGTATTCACCAATGTTTTCTCATTTGGGATTTGTTGTTAAGTAAGAACAGAATCTACACAATCTTAATTTAAGAAAAAACTTAACAGATATTGGTGATTGGGGCCATTGGTCCTGCTTGAAATCATTCAGTTTACATCATACATATACATTAATGAATTCATAGTCATACGTTCATCGCTTCTCAGTGATGAGCTTGACTGCAAGAGGAACAAATGAGTGCTTATACCTGTTATATTTACCCAGAGAAACCTTGTATCTATCTCTCTCTTTCTTTCTTGAGTTCAACAGCTCAAACTCTGAAAACAACACAGAGACTTAGATAAAACTGTCTTATCCGGCCTGATTGTTGCCTGATCAAAAAGCTCTTGTGGGTTGAGAGGTGCAGGTGTTCCAATAATTTTTCCTTCCGTCTTAACCAGATTGAATATCTGAATTTTAGATTTGACTGTCAAATTCGCAAACCAGCTGGTAATACCGTACCGAAGAATTGAGTCTATTGTTGCTCTGGACAGGATGCATGTTGAAAACAAGGTCAGTCAGAACACTAAGTGACATCAAATGAGGCATGTTAGATTCAAAAACGTTAATGTATCTTTCAGTCTCTTCTGTTTCCTCTTATTCATAACAATCATTTTTATGCAAAATACTAAGACAGATGTTTGTTTTTTAAATAAAAAATGAAAAAATAAGACTACGTCTCTTTTGAAGACTTACTGAACCAAGCATCACACTGTACATGCTAACAACACATGGACTGACCTTAAAGTCTCCAGTCTACATTGTGGACTCTGCAGTCCAGCAGACAGATGCTTCACTCCTGAATCCTGAAGCTTGTTGTGACTCAGGTCCAGCTCTCTCAGATGGGAGGGGTTGGACTTCAGAGCTGAGGCCACGACTCCACAGTGAACCTCTGAGAGTCCCGAGTTAGGAAGTCTGTTATTGCAGATAGTAAAATATTTCAAATTGAATAACATCTGGTACTTTTTACAAAACACATGAAGAAGCATATTTAGTTCAGCTGGTCAGTCACTGATCACAAGTGTCCCTGAGCAACATAATGAACCCATCCGGCGGCTTTGGACCACAGTTTCTGACAGCTGACTGTAAGGAACATGTGTCTAAGGTTGTGGTTTACAGGCTGCTGTGATTTGTGTTTGTTAAACTTTATTTTAATTTGATGTTCAGTGAACTGTAAAATTGCTGCAGGTTGTAACTACACTCGTGTTATTATGTCACCTCATCTCCTTTTCATCTTTTAATAAATTCATTTAATTACTTCTGTTGCATTTAAAGTATAATTAGTACAAAAGATTATATTATTATAATTGTATGGCTAATTTTCCTCCAGTGGAGAAGAATATAACTGTATGCTGCTATTTTCTCTGCATATCCAGCCTTTAGTGTAACTGGAATGGAAACATTTTGTCCGACAGTTTAAATTTGCAAACTGATATCTTCCATTCAAATACTACCAGAGAGAGAGAGAGAGAGAGAGAGAGAGAGAGAGAGAGAGAGAGAGAGAGAGAGAGACAGAGACAGAGAGAGACAGAGAGAGAGAGAGCTTTCTCACTGTCAACTAATTAAACTCACTTCTATAAAATGAATTAGTTCAGAAACATCTTGTAAAAATATTAAAGCAATAATTAAATGAAAACCGTTTAAAAATAGTTAAAACTTCAGGTGGTATTAGTTCCAGCAGATCACAGATATTACACGTCTGTGTGTCTTTATATAAAATTATAGAAACAAAGTGCAGTCCCTGTATACATTATGTATGTGTACACATACACTTATGTATGTATATATATACACTTATGTATGTGTATATATACTTTCCTGGAGAAGGCAGCGGTGTCCTATGGACTTCTGTTTGTTTTGTAACATGAAATGTAAGTGAATTCATGAATATGTAGGATATTAATACAGACGCGTCTGTATTCGTCTGCTGTATTACGCATTAGTATCAGCCGGGCGTGCAGGGCCCCGCGGTCTACAGAACATTATTGTTCAGCAGTGTGGATGCTCATGTTATAGTTATGGTTATCAGGCTTTCCGTGGGGATCTCTTCACATTACTTTTGAGTGAATCACATCTGGACTTACCGAGCCTTTCTGCAGTTCCTCACAGCTGGAACCAGTCTCAGTCGTCCCTGGTCTGACGCTTTGTACTTCTGCAGGTCTAACTCATCCAGAACCTCCTCTGACATCTGCAGCATGTAGGCCAGAGCTGAGCAGTGGATCTCAGAGAGTTCCTTCCCTGATCTGTTCTCAGACTCCAGGAAGTCTTGGATCTCCTGATGGACCGAGTGGTCCTTCATCTCCATCAGACAGTGGAAGATGTTGATGCTTCTGTCAGGAGAGATCTCATCACTGTTCATCTCCTTCAGGTTGTTGATGGCTCTCTGGAGGATTTCTGGACTGTTGTCTGTCTGACCCAGCAGACCTCCTAAGAGTCTCTGGTTGGACTCCAGAGAGAGGCCATGAAGGAAGCGGACAAACAAGTCCAGGTGGCCATTTTCACTCTCAAGGGATTTCTGCACAGCTCTCTTAAGGAAGACATCCAGGGATGAATCAATGTAGCCTTTTTCCTGAAACTCCTTCAGGGATGGGTCAATGTTTTTATAGTGCCAGTCCCAGTCTGGTCCCAGGAAGTCCTTGAGTACCTGTGTGTTCCTGTTGGTGTAACAGTGGAAAAGATAGACTGCAGCCAGAAACTCCTGAACGCTCAGATGAACGAAGCAGTAGACTGATTTCTGGAAGACAACACTCTCTCTTTTGAAGATCTGTGAACAGACTCCTGAGTACAGCGAGGCCTCTCTGACATCCAGACCACAGCGCTCCAGGTCTTCTTGGTAGAACATGAGGTTTCCTTTCTCCAGCTGTTCAAACGCCAACCTCCCCAGCTTCAGAAGAACTTCCCCATCAGCCTCCATCAGCTTCTGTGGACTTGTCTCATGTCCCTCAGCATACTTGAGCTTCTTCCTCTTTGTCTGAACCAGCAGGAAGTGGGAGTACATGTCAGTCAGGGTCTTGGGCAGCTCTCCTCTCTGGTCTGTAGTCAACATGTGGTCCAGGACTGTAGCAGTGATCCAGCAGAAGACTGGGATCAGACACATGATGTGGAGGCTCCTGGAGGTCTTAATGTGGGAGATGATTCTGCTGGACCGCTCTTCATCACTGACTCTCTTCCTGAAGTACTCCTCCTTCTGGGCGTCAGCGAAGCCTCGTACTTCTGTTACCCTGTCAACACACCCAGGAGGGATCTGATTGGCTGCTGCAGGTCGGGACGTTATCCAGACGAGAGCCGAGGGAAGCAGCTTCCCCTGGATGAGGTTTGTCAACAGCTGGTTGACTGATGACTTCTGTGTGACATCAGGAACAGCCTCATCGGTGTTGAAATCCAGTGAAAGTCTGCTTTCATCCAGGCCGTCAAAGATGAAGAGAAGTCTGGAGGCAGCGAGCTGGTCTGCTAGGACCTCCTGTAATGTTGGATGGAAAACACGGAGCAGCTCCAGAAGACTGGACTGCTCATCTTTGATCAGGTTCAGTTCCCTGAAGGAAAGAGGAATCACCAGACTGATATCTTGGTTCTCCAACCCCTCGGCCCAGTCCAGACAGAACTTCTGCACCGAGAAGGTTTTTCCAACGCCGGCGACGCCGATCATCATAACGACTCTGATGGGTTTCTGTTGGCCAGGTGAGGCTTTAAATATGTCGCTGCACTGGATTGGAGAGTCATGGAGGATCTTCTTCTTGGAAGCTGTCTCCAGCTGCCTCACCTCATGTTGGGTATTAACATCTTCACTCAGTTCCTCTGTGATGCAGAGGACCGTGTAGATCATGCTGAGGAGGGTTCCACTTCCTGTTTGATCACTTCCTTCAGTCACACGTTCACATGTCCTCTTCACACTGATCTTATGTCCATGTTGTCCACTAATTCCTAAAAAAGGACAAAAGGTGAGAGACAAAACTAAAGACTAAAGAAAAGTGAGTATGTCTCTTTTTCAAGCTCCATATTCTGCTCATCTTCAGGTTCATAAATGTATTTGAGGTTGGACCAGAATAGGTTTCCATGGTTTCATTTTCTAAAAACTCTATTTTTGTTGTACTGCACATTGCTGCAGATCCTGTTTTCACCCTGTGTGTTTAGGTCTCTGTTTTACCTGTTTTAGTTCCATCTTTATTGGGAGTCACACATGCTCAGTACCTAGGTAAGGACTACTAACCAGTCAGGAGCAGAGTATGAGGGCCCTGACAGTACCTAGGTAAGGACTACTAGCCAGTCAGGAGCAGAGTATGAGGGTCCTGACAGTACCTAGGTTAGGACTACTAGCCAGTCAGGAGCAGAGTATGAGGACCTGACAGTACCTAGGTAAGAACTACTAGCCAGTCAAAAGAAGAGTATGAGGGACCTGACAGTACCTAGGTAAGAACTACTAGCCAGTCAGAAGAAGAGTATGAGGGTCCTGACAGTACCTAGGTAAGGACTACTAGCCAGTCAGGAGCAGAGTATGAGGGTCCTGACAGTAC
>NC_048414.1:270278-271862 GCF_013103735.1 Etheostoma cragini | reverse complement strand
TTGGCCCTGGCGTCTGCGTCCCTGTGGCCCAGGCGTCTGCGTCCGTCTGCGTCCCTTTGGCCCTGGCGTCTGCGTCCCTGTGGCCCAGGCGTCTGCGTCCCTGTGGCCCTAGCGTCTGCGTCCTTGTGGCCCTGGCGTAAGGACATGTCTGGATCATTGTTGGTAAGAAGAATGGATGTCTGCTGTTGTGTGTGTGCAGGTGGACACCCCCCCTCTGTGTCCGTACCCCACCCTGAGGAAAGGCTCCCCAAGACGGATGCTTCTGTCCAGCAAACACTCCATCTACATCTCCCCCCACAAGGCCGGCTCGACCCCGACACCCCCGGGGGCCCGAGACAACCTCTACTACTACATCTGCAGCAGCCCCCCCAACGTGAGTCACAGCAGCGACACGGAGCACGAGCTAATGTCGTAATGCCAGGCAGCGTCCACTAGAGGCTGTGCTGCTGCTGACAGACTCAGATTATTATTCTAAGAGTGTTACAACATTATGGAACTTTCTAGTTAAAAAGGAAGATCCTTTTAGTTTAACATGAAACAGAAATCACCATCACCAAACCCACCAGACTCCATGTTAATAATCACTACTTTTAGCGTGAATAGAGCAGCATATCTCCACCAGACTCCATGTAAATAATCACTACTTTTAGCATGTATAGAGCAGCATATCTCCACCAGACTCCATGTAAATAATCACTACTTTTAGTGTGTATAGAGCAGCATATCTCCACCAGACTCCATGTAAATAATCACTGTTTTTAGTGTGAGTAACTTCTGACCTGTGACCTCAGCGTCTGCAGGAGATCAACAGTCTGATCCGGACCGGAGAGACCAGGACCAGGAAACGCAGCCTCGCTCTGGACGAGGAGACGTCGCCCAAGAGGGGTTGTCCTGACAACCACTCGGCTCTGATCCGCCGCCTGCAGGACGTCGCCAACGATCGCAGCTCCTCACACTGAGAACACACACACACACACACACACCACACACACCACACACACACACGGGGGGGGGGGGGTAAGTAGTGTAAATTTCATCAGACGCGACTAAAAATAAATTAATTTAATTATTCGATCATGACGTGTAATTATATGACTTGTTTTATGTGTATTATGTACTATGACTAACTAGTTGTAACCAGTAGTGTGTTTTATTGAACCAAAAACAATCCTAACGCTACTACCGATACGCAGAAAATCTGCGATCTAGACTCATGTTTTTATATTTATGTTTTTGATGACGAGTGTGTAAATATTTGTAAAAAGAGAAGAGAGAAGTTATTTTACGGAGGTGAAGTTTATTTATTACTCCTGAACCTGTTTCTGAAGTTTTCTTTCTGTAGAATCTCAGATGTAATAAAATGCTTAAGTGACGATGTTGTTGTCTTTTGGTTGTCGACATTAAATTAGAGTAAATAATATTAAATAATACTTCATTCATCCCACAGTGGGGAAATTCACTTGTTACAGCAACAGATTCTCACAGTACAACGGACAATGGGCAAAAAGTACAGAATCAATATAAAGTTGCAATATACATACAGTGTGTATATATATATATATATATATGTGTGTATGTGTGTGT
>NC_048414.1:265931-270178 GCF_013103735.1 Etheostoma cragini | reverse complement strand
CTATCTGTAAAGTGTCTTGAGATAACTCTTGTTATGAATTGATACTATAAATAAAATTGAATTGAAATTGAATTGAACAGTTATCATCTGGCATAGAGACAGATGTTATCACCTGTCATAGAGACAGATGTTATAACCTGGCACAGAGACAACACTTATCTTCTGGCACAGAGACAACACTTATCACCTGGCATAGAGACAGATGTTATCAGAATCAGAAATACTTTATTGATCCCCGAAGGGAAACTCTGTATCACCTGGCACAGAGACAACAGAGACAACGGAGACAACAGTTATCACCTGGCATAGAGACAACAGAGACAATAGTTATCACCTGGCATAGAGACAACAGAGACAACAGTTATCACCTGGCATAGAGACAACAGAGACAACAGTTATCACCTGGCATAGAGACAACAGAGACAACAGTTATCACCTGGCACAGAGACGTGCTATCGTAGTTTTAGACACTTTCTCCAACATTTTTCACCTTTATTGCGACTTCCGTTATTTCAGATAATAAAAACTTTAAAAACGGGTCATGAGGGTTCAGAAAAAACATTTTTTCATTGTCTTTGTTCCTTCTTTGACGTTTTCTCAACGTTTGACGCTATTTTCATCGTTTTAGACACTCTTTCTCTAACTTGTCACTTTTGCTGACGTCTGACGCTCTCTTCCAGTGTTTTAGATTTTTTTTTCATTGATTGTGTCACTTTTTCCAAAATTTTTCACCTTTATTTCCGATGTAAAATAAAAAAACATTTTTTTTAAACGGGTCAGATTCGACCCAAAGACAACATGAGGGTTCAGAAGTGAAGGCATCAGGACACAGGAGTGTGTGTGTGGGGGGGGGGGGGTTACCTTCCGGAAGAAGAGCGACAGCGAGCCTCTCCTCAGCGGGCTGCCGGCTGGTTTGGCGATGGCCGGTTTGCTGGCAGTTGATTGGACGGTCAGAGTCTGCGTGGACAGCGGCTGCAGCGTGGCTCCGCCCCCCTGCCCGCTCACGCTCACCTGCACCGGGATGAAGGTGATGCCTCCGCTCTCATTGGCTATCCCTGAGGCAGAGGTCAGAGGTTATTATTAGGAATGTCCCGATCCCGATCCCGATTTTTGTTGTCCTGAAAACACTTGAGAACACATTTCTGCTGCTCTACATAACCAGCACCACTATGCTACCGCCTGTCTTTTTGCACATTACATAGACTGTCGACAGTATGCAGAATTGCACATTTTTAAAACAAATTTTGCTGCTCTTATTTTCCTCATTGTATATATCTTCTTATTTTTACTTTTTTTATGTTGTTTACTTGAATGTTATGTTTGTCTGTGGACCAAATTTGTTATAAATGTCTTGTCACCGTGGGATGGAGGGAAACGCAATTTCGATTTCTTTGTATGTTTTTGACATGTGAAGAAATTGACAATAAAGCAGACTTTGACTTTGACTTTTGAGATCGGATCGGCCGGATCTTTTCCTATTTTCCCGTGATCGGAGCTTGGCTACATTACCTGACTAATCGCGCCGATCTTTACGACAACTGCCGTAAAGTACCTGCTAGTTACGGTTGACGGTAGTTGCGCAGTACAAACCTCCGCGGCGGTGCAAAGCAAGCATGTCACAAGTGTGGAGTATTTTACTCTCGCGAGTGAAGACTGTCCTAAAGCTACTTGCAATGTCTGCAACATGGCATATCCAGAGGAGGTAGCAGCAGAGCTACATTTAACACCACAAACTGGATTCGTCTTTTGAGGACAAAACATGTCAATGTGTATGAAGCGTTTTGTAAAGCTGCAGATGGAAAGGTTGCTAAAGCAAAGCAACACACGCTGGACGTTATGAGGAGAGACAAATACTCCAACGACAATAATAGAGCAAAGAAGATCACAGAAAGGTTGGTCCGATGTATCGCTCTTGACAACCAGCCCATCTCAGTGGTTGAGAATGTCGGACTAACTCGTCTTCTGGAAGTTTTGGACCCGCGCTCCGCTCTGCCATCGAGACACTACATCGCCGACACAGCCATACCAAAGCTGTTCAGCAAAGTAAAAGAAACGATACTAAGTAAGTGGAACCGCAACGTTGTTGTTAGTTTCACTACGGATATTTACGGAGATGTTTGCCCGATGTCCCTACTGAGCCTCACAGCGCACTGGGTTGATCCCGAAACTTATGATTTAAAGCGTGCCGTGCTGCATGCTCATCAGTTCCGTGGGGCTCATACAGCAGAACATGTCAGACAAGCCATTTCGGAAATGCTGAATGCGTGGGGAATAGACAAACAACGTGTGCATGTCATTTTACGTGACAACGCGAGGAACATGAAGAAGGCAATGGATGAATTGGGCGTGCCAAGCCTGGGCTGTATTGTTCACTCACTCCAGCTAGCTGTGCATGAGGGTTTGCTCTCACAACGTAACATTATAGATGCACTTGCCAACGCCAGAAAAATCATTGGTGATTTCAATCACTCGACTTTGGCATACTCAAAACTACAAGACCTCCAAATTGAGATGAAAGTACCTGTAAAGCGCTTACAGCAAGATGTCCAAGTAAGATGGAATAGTACACTGTACATGATGCAGTACCCTGAGCGTTTATGCTGCAGAGCACAACCTCCCAGCTACTCTAACAGTGAACCAGTGGGGACTGACGGAGAGGGAGGTCGAGATCTTAGCTCCATTCGAGGAGCTAACAAGAGCTGTCAGCGCTGAAACAGCCACTACAGCTGACGTGATTCCTGCGATTGCCGCCCTGAAGCGTGTTCTTCCAGAGAGCAGACCACTGATGAAGGAGTTAAGACTATGAAAAGGACCCTATTGGAGGCAGTGGAACGACGTTTCAGCCACGTTGAAAGTGAGCCACTGTATTCAGTGGCCTCATTGGTGGATCCAAGATACAAAGACAGGCAAGTCCCTAATATGTATATTTTGAATATTTTGTTGCAGAATAAAAATCAGGCAGAATTATGACTTGTTTCATTCTATAGAAATATGCACTTTATTAAAATTCACATTATTGTTGTTTTTTCCAGATACTTTGCAGATCCTAATAGCTTGGGGCCTGCCAAAGACGCTCTCATTAGGGAGGTGGAGAAGATGGAGGAGTTAAAGAAAGCCAGCAGCGATGTGCCAGAAGAGCACCGGTCTAGCAAGGAGCCACGTCTCAGCACAGACAGCAGCCTTGGCAGCGTGTTTGAAGAGATCCTGCAAGAGAGTGAGCAGGAGAGGCGATCTGGGACTTCTTCATCTGTACTGGTTCAGGTGCTAACTGACCTCACTGAGCAAACCATGGTACGGTCTGCAAATCCTTGGACCTACTGGAGGGACAATGCTGCCCGATGTCCCTCACTGGTGGGAACTGCTCTGAGGTGTCTCTCTGCCCCATGCACAGGTGTGGACAGTGAGAGACTCTTTAGTGCTGTGTCCAACATAATGGACGAAAAGAGAAATCATCTGTCAGCTGACAGGGTTGAGAAGCTGGTGTTTCTTAAAGAGAATCTTCATTTCACCTTGAAGTGACTGAATTAAGATATGTGAGAAAGGCATAACTGGAAAGAGCTTTGTGGTTATTATAACTAAGTATTCAGGTTTGGGTGTTTAGTTCTTTTCAGGAATACGTACATATTTGTTCATGACTGAAGAATGGTCTTGTTGATTTTGATCATGTTTCAGTGATCATGCTACTTTTAATTTGCAGTTCCAAAGTTTTGAATTGATTTGACTGAATTCTGTTTACATTTCAAGTTGGATTGAGATGTTTCACATTCATTTACTGAATTGTGACTATTTGTCAATCTGTTTACACCATATTTAAGATGAGCAAGTGCATTTTATATTTGCTCAGTGGTCAGTGCACTTTATTTTTATTGACTTTATGGCAGCCTATGTTAAGCACTTATAAGCTAAAAGTGGATTTTGGATAGAACTTTCTTTTTTATAATACTGAACCAAGTCAGTGTTTCTCTTTTTACTTTTTTCTAAAATATTAAATTGAAGCTGATCTTTAATTCTGGGTAAGATTTTTCATTTCATGGGATTTACATTAATAATAGTAATGCTTTTTGATAAAATATTAGTCTAATAAAAAGTTGTGTTACTTGCTCAAAATGTATTTGAGTTTCATCAATTTCAATACTGAAGGCAAGATATCGGATCGGATTTGAGGTTAAAAGATCGGATTAGGATCGGAGGCCTAAAATGCTGATCGGGACATCCCTAGTTATTATAGTTTTACAGCCCCCCCCCCC
>NC_048414.1:263586-265831 GCF_013103735.1 Etheostoma cragini | reverse complement strand
CAGGGACACACACTACACACACAGAGACCTTAAGGACACACACAGGGGCACACACACAACACACACAGGGACGCACACTACACACACAGGAACACACACAGGGACGCACACTACACACACAGGAACACACACAGGGACGCACACTACACACACAGGTACACACACAGGGGCACACACACAACACACACAGGGACGCACACTACACACACAGGGAGCGTAAGGACACACACTATTAGTGTGTGTGTGTGTGTGTGTGTGTGTGTGTGTGTGTGTGTGTGTAGTGATTCTAACACAAACAGAGAATAAATTGTGAATAGTGATTTGGGGATCAATCATCAGTGTAAATGATTATGAATTATTAAAGCTGTGGATAAAAGGTCTTCTGCCCTCGTTAGTCCCCCAGCGTCTTACTGGCGGTACGTTACTGGGTGTTACCTCTCAGCGGTGTAATGACAGAAACCGTGTCCCCTCAGGAACTGTGCCAGAGACCCCAGTGATGTCATCAGCAAGCGCCTGAAGGACATGTTTCAGATCTTCTGTCGACATTTTGAGGAAAGCGGAGCCGAGAACAAAACGATGGGGAAAGGTACACACACACACAGATATATACACACACACACACACACAGATATATACACACACACACACACACACACACACACAGATATATACACACACACACACACACACACACACACAGATATACACATATACACACAGATATATATATACACACACACAAATATACACAGACACAGACATACACACAGATATACACACACACACACACACACACATATACATATATATATATACACACACATCAAATGTCACTTTAAAATGTTCTTGTCCCATTGTTTTTTTCACTTTTTCATGTTTTTTTGTTGTTTATGATCATGTGATCATGTGATCAGATGATCAGATGATCAGGTGATCAGATGAACATGTGATCAGGTGAACATGTGATCATGTGATCAGATGAACATGTGATTATGTGATCAGGTAATAAGGAGAACCCTGACCCCACGTGTTGGTCCTCCCTGCAGACTTGTCCCTGAAGTACTTCGGCCTGGCGGAGGCGCTGTACTACCGGGTCCTGGAGTCCATCATCGAGAGGGAGAAGAGGATTCTGGGAAACGCAGACCTGTCTGTGAGTACTTTATTCTGGGAGTGTCTCTGTGTCTCATTGTCTCAGTGTCTCTGTGTCTCATTGTCTCTCTGTGTCTCATTGTCTCTGTGTCTTTGTGTCTCTGTGTCTCTGTGTCTCTGTGTCGTATTGTCTCTGTGTCTCATTGTCTCTGTGTCTGTGTCGTTGTGTCTCTGTGTGTCATTGTCTTATTGTCTCTGTGTCTCAATGTCTCTGTGTCTCAGTGTCTCTGTGTCTCTGTGTCTCTGTGTCTCTGTGTCTCATTGTCTCATTGTCTCTGTGTCTCAGTGTCTCTGTGTCTCTGTGTCTCATTGTCTTATTGTCTCTGTGTCTTAGTGTATCCTGGAGCAGGACGTCTTCCATCGCTCGCTGCTCGTCTGCTGTCTGGAGATCGTGGTCTTCTCCTACAGACCTCCGGGAGATTTCCTCAACCTGATCTCCATCTTCCAGATCCCCGTGTATCACTTCTACAAGGTATCAGCGCAACCAATCACCTATCAGCCTGCTCAACTCAGTAGTTAAAGGGAAACTTTAGTTTCTTTCTACATGGACTCTAGATGCCCATGTGTTTGTGTCTAAGTAAGTGATGAAAACAGAGACATCTTTTTTAATTTAACATGAAACAGCCCTGATTATTTACATGGAGTCTGGTGGAGATATGCTGCTCTATACATGCTAAAAGTAGTGATTATTTACATGGAGTCTGGTGGAGATATGCTGCTCTATACACACTAAAAGTAGTGATTATTTACATGGAGTCTGGTGGAGATATGCTGCTCTATACACACTAAAAGTAGTGATTATTTACATGGAGTCTGGTGAGTCTGGTGGGTTTGGTGATGGTGATTTCTGTTTCATGTTAAACTAAAAGGATCTTCCTCTTTAACTAAAAGGTCTATCTCAGTAGGGATCCATCCCATAATGTTGTCAGACACTTAGAATAATAACCTGAGTCTGTCAGCATCAACAACACAACTTTTGTAATGTAATTTTAAAGAATAACAACATTTGAATCCAGGAGGATTCTGTGTGTGTGTGTGTGTGTGTGTGTGTGTGTGTGTGTGTGTGTGTGTGTGTGTGTGTGTGTGTGTGTGTGTG
>NC_048414.1:261914-263486 GCF_013103735.1 Etheostoma cragini | reverse complement strand
ATTAACAGGCTATGTACCACAGCACTTTAAAGTAGCTGTAATAAAACCTCTTCTAAAAAAGCCCAATCTTGATCCAGATGTTTTAGCCACACATAGACCTATATCCAAACCTTGATCCAGATGTTTTAGCCAACTATAGACCTATATCCAACCTTGATCCAGATGTTTTAGCCAACTATAGACCTATATCCAACCTTGATCCAGTTATTTTAGCCAACTATAGACCTATATCCAACCTTGATCCAGTTATTTTAGCCAACTATAGACCTATATCTAACCTTGATCCAGATGTTTTAGCCAACTATAGACCTATATCCAACCTTGATCCAGATGTTTTAGCCAACTATAGACCTATATCCAACCTTGATCCAGATGTTTTAGCCAACTATAAACCTATATCTAACCTTCCATTTCTCTCTAAGATTCTTGAGAAAGCAGTCGCCAAACAGCTGTGCGACTTTCTCCATAGCAACAGCTTATTTGAGGATTTTCAGTCAGGATTTAGAGTTCATCATAGCACAGAGACAGCACTTGTGAAAATTACTAATGACCTCCTAATTGCATCAGACACAGGACTTATTTCTGTCCTGGTGTTATTAGATCTTAGTGCTGCATTTGATACCATTGATCATCATATCTTATTACAGAGATTGGAACATGTAATTGGCATTAAAGGAACTGCTCTAAGCTGGTTTAAGTCTTATTTATCAGATCGATCTCAGTTTGTTCATGTTAACGATGAATCCTCTGTGCACGTCAAGGTTAGTCATGGAGTCCCACAAGGATCTGTGCTCGGTCCAATCCTGTTCACTTTATATATGCTTCCTTTAGGCAGTATTATTAGGAAACATTCCATAAACTTTCATTGTTATGCAGATGATACTCAATTATATCTATCAATCAAGCCGGATGAAACTAATCAGTTAGCTAAACTTCAGATGTGCCTTCAGGATATTAAAACCTGGATGACCTGTAATTTTCTAATGTTAAACTCAGATAAAACTGAAGTTATTGCACTAGGGCCCAAGCACCTCCGTGACGCATTATCCAAAGATATAAATTATAATTATAAATTATAATTTGTTTATTAGTCCCCAATGGGGAAATTACTGCACTACACTCTGTGTACACACATTTTGTTAGTACTCACACACACAGGCCTGAAATACACACACATGCTCAGGACCTATACATGCACTATACATGGAGAGATGTCAGAGTGAGTGGGCTGCCAGCTGAACCAGCGCCCTGAGCGGTCGAGGGGGTACGGTGCCTTGCTCAAGGGCACCTGGCAGTGCCCAGGAGGTGAACTGGCATCTCTCCAGCCACCAATCCACGCTCCCAACTTTTTGGGTCCATACGGGGATTTGAACCAGTGACCCTCCGGTTCCCAACCCAACTCCCTATGGACTGAGCTACTGCCACCCCAAATAGTTACTCTGGATGGCATCACCCTGGCCTCCAGCACCATCCTGGCCTCCAACACCACCCTGCCCTCCAGCATCACCCTGGCCTCCAGCACCACCCTGGCCTCCAGCAACACCCTGGCCTCCAGCACCACCCTGGCCTCCA
>NC_048414.1:261518-261769 GCF_013103735.1 Etheostoma cragini | reverse complement strand
CCAGCATCACCCTGGCCTCCAGCACCACCCTGGCCTCCAGCACCACCCTGGCCTCCAGCATCACCCTGGCCTCCAGCAACACCCTGGGCTCCAGCACCACCCTGGTCTCCAGCACCACCCTGGCCTCCAGCACCACTGTGAGGAATCTTGGAGTTATCTTTGATCAGGACATGTCCTTTTTTCACTTACGTAATATTGCAAAAATCAGGAATATCCTGTCTAAAAATGATGCAGAAAAACTAGTCCATGCA
>NC_048414.1:259764-261418 GCF_013103735.1 Etheostoma cragini | reverse complement strand
TTGGCTGCTTAGAAATTAAGTGTTAACGAGCAGTTGGACAGGTGTACCTAATAAAGTGGACGGTGAGTGTATATATATGTATGTCTTTATCTGAAATATGACTTTCTTTTTAACCAAATTCCCACAAAAAATGGATTTGATTCCTTACAACGCTCACATTTTTGTCTGTTTTTAACGTGAGAGAACAACACATGTGTTAGACCAAACTCCTGTTCAAAAACAGCCAATTTAAGGTTTTAAGAAACTCATATTTTAGATATAGATATTTTTTAAAGAGGACAACAGGAGGATAAAGACTCGACAAATCAACTGATTCATCTCTTTAAGCTGCATCTCTCCGTTTACACGTCACTGCAGTTTGATACAGTCAGAAAGCACTTTAACAAGCATAATATAGTGTAGTATAATTTTGAGGTACTTTTAAAACATTTCAGAGGGAAATGTTCTTCTTCAATTTTTAAATTGGCTGTTTTTAAACAGGAGTTTGGTGTAAACCGCGTGTTGTTGTCCCGCGTTTAAAACAGGCAACACATGTGAGCGTTGTAAGGAATCCAATCCATTTTTTGTGGTAATTTGGTTAAAAAGAAACTCATATTTCAGATATTGGGTCGCATTAGACCCGAGGACGACGGGCGGGTTGCTTTCTGAATGTGTGACTCCCGTCTTCTCTCTGCAGACGCCATCCCTGCACCGTGGCCGAGGTCTTCAACTTCTGCTGGCTGCTATTCGTCCACGCTAAAGGTACGCAGCTCTCTTACCCAGATACATGTATTGTATATGTATTAGACTTGGTATCGCTCTTCATGCTCTGCACGCCCATATAAGCATTTATTTATTCTCATTCATGACTAATATCTGGATTTTACAGTATTTTATTGTGAGATCATATCCAGTCGTGTTACTGTGATATCTGAAGTAATAACTGAGATTTCACATTATTTACAGTGTAGATATCAAGAGACCGGTGTTTATTGCCCCTTAGTCTCTACTTCAAATACAGAGATGATACTTTATACGTCTTCCCAACTGGATCTAGTATCTACATATTTATATTTTTCAGTTTTTTATCACTCTACATGCTCTGCACACCCATTTCAGCCTTTATTTATTTTAATTCATAATTCTAATATCTCGACTGTTCCTCTGTGTTTCTAATAGTTTGCGTGCTATATTATTCTGTAAACTGTGATCTGAGCATGTGATGTCGTACTGTGGGACGCCGATAAAGACATCTGGAGTCTGGATGGATTTAGTCAAAAACAGGCCGGGCGATATGGAGGGGATCGGACATCACAATCTCACGATCTCACAATATCACGCCCAAATACCTCGATGCCCGTATCCTAGCGTAGCCTGAAGAAACGATGACAACTCAATCCTGTTCTTCTTCTTCTGTGGTTTTAATCAGCGTCTTCTTCTTCTGTGGTTTTAATCAAGTTCTTCTTCTTCTGTGGTTTTAATCAGGTTCTTCTTCTTCTTCTGTGGTTTTAATCAGGGAACTTCCCGATGATCAGCGACGACCTGGTGAACTCGTACCACCTGCTGCTGTGCTCCCTCGACCTCGTCTTCACCAACGCTCTGCTCTGCAGCGCCCGGAGAGACCTGCTCCACCCCCACTACAGAGGTACACACACACTACTACACACACACACAC
>NC_048414.1:258157-259664 GCF_013103735.1 Etheostoma cragini | reverse complement strand
AAAGTCTATCAGCTGGTAGAAACATCTCCTACAGGGAGAATAAAGACTATCAGCTGGTAGAAACCATCTCCTACAGGGTGTGTGTTTTTTTTCACTTCCTGTCTGTATTTCACTTTGTGTTTTTGTTCAAAGGACTCTGTCTCATCTGTTTCATATCTTAAGTTTGTATTTTTCTACATTTTATAGATCAGATCTTTAATATATTGTGATGTTCTGTTGTGACAATAAAACACATGCTATTATTTTATTGAGAACTCATAAATAACAACAAATAACTAATGTTGGGGAATGTGTTTATGTAATGCTTTTCTTTTCTTTTTAAATAGGCTATTTATGTGTGTGTGTGTGCACCAAGCTTTTTATCAATTAGCAAAAGGTTTAGTTTTTTTATTTATAAAGGTTTTATGAACGTTTACACAAACATGAAATGAAGATATATAACCCTAACTGTGTCATGAGGGAAATGATGCGTTTGACATTTCTATGAAGATTTTCAACCAGAAGCCGATTTTTGGAGGGAAATTAATATTTATTTAGAGACGAAGACTTAAAATGATTATAAAGCAGTTTCAAACGTTTTAATGACGATCGTGTTTTAAAAAAACAAGATTTAAAGACGTTTTAACAGTTTTTCGGACCGGACGTCGTGACTACCAACCGCCGTGTCTCTGCTATGGAAACTAAAACATCCGAAAAAGTCTTTAATCGATGGAAATCAACAGTATTACCAGAGCCGAATACTGAGTTATTACCATTAAAGCGGTAAAGAGCTGTAACAAACATGCTTTAATCATTATCGGTTTTAAAACACACGATTTAAAGAAGTTTTAACTCTTTTTCGGACCGGACGTCGTGACAACCAACCGCCGTGTCTGAAAACAAACAACCGGAAGTTGCTTTTGTTCCATTTTGATTGACAGGTCGACCCACCCATCCGCGCTCGGCTACGCACGTTTAGTGGGCGGCGGCGACGTACGCTGCTGTTGGGATTCTTGACGTAAAGCTACGCTCAGAAATGACGTATCACGCGGTGTCTCGCGCCCCCGTACGTCCGTAGCTGTCAGAGGACATTTAAATGGCCACGGACACGGATCCGTTTACCACGGTTACGGTAATAACGCCGTAACGGGGACATTTCGGCGAACAGCTGCGTGAACACCGGATGTGGTTGTTACCGGTGTTGCTCTCTCTGGTGTAGAGCCACATTTTAACCGTTAGACTAGTTGAGAAAGCCAGAAAGTAAAGGAATGAGCGACGAGGAGGAGGGTCGGCAGAGAGCCGGGTTCGAGGAGCTGTGTCGCGCGCTGAACATGGACGAAGAGGCGGGAAACGAGGCGTGGAAGACGTACGAGAGCACGCGCAGGAACTTCACCTTAGAGGTACCACGGGAACCGCCATCTTTGATGTTCTTATTGATCTTCTATTACCTCTGACTGGGTGTTTACATCTGTCCGGTTAACAGGGGCGGGGCCAGACGGTGTCAACATCCGGGAGGGGGGGGGGGGGG
>NC_048414.1:254369-258057 GCF_013103735.1 Etheostoma cragini | reverse complement strand
AGACTTTATTCTCCCTGTAGGAGATGTTTCTACCAGCTGATAGACTTTATTCTCCCTGTAGGAGATGTTTCTACCAGCAGATGTCATTGTTTCCACAGTTTTGTCCCTGAACTGATGACTGAAGGGAAATGCTGCAGTATCCGAGGAGCACCTAAAGGCAGCACAGAGAGGGTGCGTCATCAACATGTTCCTGCTGTTGTCATTTCTCCGTGAGGACGGTGAAGGCTTCAGTCTACTCTTCAGCTCAGGTAAGCAGTCTTACTTCATCTGGTTTTATGAGGACTCTGGACGTTGGTTAGAATTTAACTTTCTGACACATTTGATTTGAGATGAAAAGAACAAAGAGGGAAAATGTTTCTGTAGATGCTTTGTTGTGATGCCACATTTATTATTATATTTAACGTTTATGAAAGTTGTGAAAACAACAAATCTGAATTTAGGAAATCTTAGACACTAAGACGAGGATTAGAGCCTCATGTAAAATATGGATTTAAGTTTTTTTCTCTGGGTCTTGTCCTCCTGCTGCCGGGGGGTAATCCTAAAACCCGGTGTTCCGGTTTAACTGGTTTTTGAGTTAACTGGTAATAGAGGCAGATGTGGTGTGGGCGTGGCCTTTCAGGACCCATTCTCAACTTACCAGGACATAAACATGCCGATCTTCTTTAACTGTCTATGTGCTGACCGCTTTGCTTCTTTTGAAATTAATTTGTCGGTGTCTTGTGAAACTTTATAGAGACGAGTTGCTGAGGATGTGGTCCCGACAGACATGCACGTAAACATTCGCCTTTGTGGTTTCGAAATATCTCCCGTTGTCTGGCGAGTGTGTCCCTCACTGCAAACCACGGAGACACCAAGATCGACTTGTGATCTTTACATTAGCAAACAGTTCACCGGTAAAACAACACTGGATGCTACATTTGTAGAATTTTGTAATCTATATCTGTAAAGACCATTTTATTGAAATGGGGTATTCTTTATACTCTGAGTCAGAAAACTCAACTGCAGTAGACCTTAACACAGAGCGTTCCAGTTCCACTTCTGAACGCGTGTACAGAGAGGTTTGTTCAGATGTCCTTCATAGCCTAATTTATGGAACATTTTATACCTAAACGTAGCGAAAATTGATTATTTTATGGCTGTTGACACCATATTCTGATTAATGCAGTGATAAAAGAATACATCTAAAATAAAGACCCCTCTGTGAAACCCATTGACTCAAATCTGTCAACAAAATAAAACAAGAATTTGGAATGACTTTGATATTTGAATATATGGAATGATTTTCTTTTCTTCATTATGGATATCTGAAATAAAGATAACTATAAACAAGTGGATTGTAGATATCTGAAATTGTTTCCTAATAATTATGTTTCCGATATTCATACATTAAATAACATAAGATTAACTTTATTGAACCAGACTGGATCGAACTGCTGCCACTTCAAGCCAAGTCAACTTTATTTGTCATTCTACAATATGTCCCAGACATAAAGAACATTTGAAAATACGTTTCTCTTCGACCCACGGTGCAATTTATGCACTTATTGTGTTATCTGGATGAATGAGTAGGCATAATGAATATTAAATAAAGTTGTTGTGTTGAGCCAGCTTGTAATTTAACACTACATAGCCTACAGAAATATAATACATTTCTATCTTAATTGCCTATAGATGTATAGCGTCTAACTGTAAGTTAATCTGAGCGGATCCCATTTTTCCACAGCAGACACCTGTCTCCACGCTGCGTTCAGCTGACCGTAAAACCTCATACAGTGAACCCGCTATATCGCGGTTCACCTTTCATGGTCTCGCTGCTTCACGGATTTCTGCCCAGAAGAAAAAAGAGCGACAACAACCGCCGAAAGCTATGTTCTTCTCTCGGAAAAACACACCTGCACCGCAGCTTTAGAAGAAAAAGACGCTCAGGAGCGGAGTCAGGATGCAGCGGCTCAGACAGAAGAGAAAAACACGGGAGGCACTAGTTTTCCTCCTGTACTTGTATTTGTACTTTTTTCATAATAATTTTTCATTTTCTCCCGTTCTAATCCAATGACTCTGATCGCGGGGGGCGCTGCTGATCTCCGACATTTGAAGCCTTCAGTTCGTATTGATGATTACATTTATTATTTTACAGTACAGTAGTTATTTGTAAAAAAAAAAAAAAAAAAAACGTTTATACAGTAGCGTACTTTTATTTGTTAAACAAATGCTCGGGCCTGTAAAAAGGTTTTGTTCTTTGGTTTCAATGTATTTTGGAGTATTTCATCGTATAATAATTGTAAAAAAATAAATAAAGATGACTACTTCACGGATTTCGCCTATCCCGGGTTCTTCTTGGAACGCAACCCCGTGAAAACGAGGGTTCACTGTATATCTTATGTTTAACTTACAGGCTGTTTTAAGTATAAACAGATTTGAATTAACTTGTGAAGCCATTGCAAGAAGACTGACAACATGGGTGGCTGTGTCGATGCCTGCTCACAACTGGCTAATAAAAACGCAGTGTTTTCCAAAAGTTTTTCCGTTATCAGTGTTATATTTGTAGCCTGTCATTCCGTTATTAATCTGACATCAAGTCGATTTGAGATGCTTTCATACACAGATAAGCAAAACATACTTTCTAAGGTGTTCCAACATGTAACAAGAGACATGCTGTGGCAACGACTCATGCCAGATTAACTTGTGTCACTTCGATCCCGGTGATTGTGTTTTATATTGAATTCTACGGACGTGCATCATTGTTATGGTAATCCAAACTACACATTACTGCTCATTCAGCACATTTGGACACGAGTCACGACTGTCAAACTCCCATTTTATTTTATTTTATAGCCATTTGGATATTATAGGCTAGTGCAGGTGTGGAAAGGTGAAATATCAGGCCTGTGCTTGTGTCTTTGTTGTTAGCTTGTTTGTTATTTATAATAGGCTGGGCACAGTTTTACTACTAATTTAAGCGTGAATGTCACTAAATAATCTAAAAAATCAGTGTTGGTGGTTTACAGTACAGACCGTGGTGGAGACGCAACGTTGCACTCGCCAGACGACTGATATTTTTGTAATGAAAATGGCTCATTTGTTCATGTAAGTCTGATCGGGTCCAGAACTCCTGGCCCAGGAACCCGTTCCTAACGTAATGTTTCATAAGACCCGACACATGAATGGGAAAAACAGGCAAATTGATCGGAATTGTTTACTGCAGCGGTGCAGCCCCGCCTTCAACACATATCACCAGTTAACTCAAAAACCAGTTAAACCGAAACACCGTCAGCCAAAAGCGTCTGTTGTTGTCGTAGTGACGACAGCTGTTGAAAACGGGAAGAGAATTCGTAGCTGTCCGCGTGAATGCCTTTTTGTTAAGTTGTCATTAAAATGTAAAACATAACAATGTGTACGTTACTCTCTGATTTGTCTTTGGAGTCTAGTCTGGAGTCTAGTCTGGGGTCTAGTCCGGGGTCTAGTCCGGGGTCTAGTCTGGAGTCTAGTCCGGGGTCTAGTCTGAGGATACCTGTCCGTCGCCTTAGGAACGTGGTTTGCTGTTAAACAGGAACACAGCGTTGCTCTTCCTGTTAATGTCTAGAATACGTTTTATTAAATACACATGTTCATCTCAGAGCCTGTTTAAGGAAACACATGTCACGTAGAAAAGTATTTAACCTTTTAAAAGTAGAAAAAATGAATAATGAGA
>NC_048414.1:251266-254269 GCF_013103735.1 Etheostoma cragini | reverse complement strand
TATGACCATAATGTACCCAACTTCTGATGGCTACTTTCAGCAGGATAATGCGCCATATCATAAAGCTGGAATCATCACCTTCCATAACCCTAACCCCTCCATCTTGTCTTCCAGGGGACCTAGATCCGGACTGACTATGAGTCCGAGGATCACTCGGTAAGAACCAGTCGTCTCTTCAGTTCAGGGAAGTTTAAATGAGCAAAACAACGTTTATCAAGTAATACTTCATAATTGCCAAATCCTATTGAATTAGTGTAAATAATATGTTTGAGGTAAAGTACTACAGGGTGATGATGGTGCAGGGGACATCTCCCACTGGGAGACCCTAGCCCCTGTGTCCCTGAGCAAGGCACCAGGACTTAGACCTAGACTTAGACTTAGACCTAGACTTAGACTTAGACTTCTCTTAACTGATCCTTTTGGGATGACTCCCGCAAGGAAATTGAAAATTCCAGCAGCAGTTTTAGCAAGAAAAAATGATTAAAAAAGACAGTATAAAGACAGTATAAAGACAACAAAATAACAGTAATAATAACAATAAGGACATTCGTCAAATAAAGACAAAATAGACCATAAATTATGAATAAAGGGTCCGTGTTGAGTCCAGTGTTAAAGTGATGACCCCTGGTTGCTGCAGAGACGTGTTCCCTCTGACATGAATAGCAAATGGAAGTCGCTTCTGATAAAGCGTCAGCTAAATGACATTAATATCATAATGTAATGGAATGGTGAGACTTGGTATGCATGATATGAGGACAATATGCGATAACGATATTACTTGTAATGCATAAAGAGATATTACAATGTACTCACTTCTGTATTTCTACTGCTTTCAGTATTCTTCTACAACACAAACTGCTTGTTGATATATAAATATAATAATTTCCAACATTATTTTATGAACAACCTTCAAGGTTCAAGGTTCAAGGTAACTTTATTATCCCCAAGGGGCAATTTGAATTACAGCCAGCAGTAACAATATTCTATCAACCCACAACAATAAACACAACCACAGTACATAAATTAAATTAAATTTACAGAGTATTGTTAACCATGGTAATAACCGCCGGGATGAATGACCTTTTAAGTCTGTTAGTTCTTCATCGTGGCAGACTATACCTGCGCCCGGATGGCAGCAGCCTAAATTGATCCCACAAAGGATGACTAGGATCAGCCAGAATGGCTCTCGCCTTCTTCAATGATCTGGCCTTATACAGGTCGTGGAGGTCATTTAAGGGTGTGCCAACAATTTTGCTGCACACCTTCACAATACCTTGCATGCAGTTTCCCTGTTTAATGGAAAGTGACCCGTGCCAGCAGATAAAAGAAAAAGTAAGAACTGATTCAATAAAACAGGAATAAAAAATTTTCATAAAAACAGTGTCGACATTAAAACTACGAAGCTTACAACCTGAACATTATATTAAATATAAAAGGCCCCACTAAAAACAGAACAACAGTAACATCACCTTTCTACCTTTCAGGTCAGATTTTGTGCTGAGGGATCTTCTCAAGGAAAGCCCCGGTTTAGAAGGTAGACTACACACATCATAAAGTATCTATGGTTAGTGTTTTACATGTTCCATCCTAACTCCTCTGGTCCCCCATGGGTCGCAGGTCCAGTTTACCCGAAAGAGATTTCAGTCTTTGTGTCCCAGAATGAAAAGAAGACTTTCACGTTAAAGAAACCAGCTGGTGCGAGATTGAGGATCGGAGGCCTGGAAGACACCCATTACAGTAAGAAGGAGCTGAATGGGTGGGGGAAGTTCTACCTTCCTGATGTAGTAAACATGAAGGTTGTAGGAGTAGTGGAGGGGACGTCGTGCCCGTGTGACCTGGTCCTGATGACCTGTGAGGACACAAAGCTGTACGCCTTCGATGGAGAGGAAGAGGAGCTGCACATGGTGGCCAGGAGCCTGGAGGAGCTCTCTAAGGAGGGACTGAGATATCCATCATCTGAGAGATACTACAAAGGAGATGCCTTCAGAGATATGGTGAGAAGATAGAGTTAAGATGCTGAAACAAGCAGAGCTTCATGGTTGTTGACTGATGATTCATACCTGATGTTCTGATTTATGTTTTGGTGTGTAGACGGAGGAGGACTGGGCCAAGGTGAAGAAAGGAGCTGTGGGTCAGAAGCTGGAAGCAGAGCATCGTAAACTGGTGGAACAACACAAGTCCAAACTTCTGGAGAACCTCCGATCAGTTAAATCTGGTGTCTGAGCTGTTGTTCAGTATCTGTTAGACCAGGGGTCGGCTCCCTTTACCACTCAAAGAGCCATTCGCACATTGGAAGTTGTGACGTGTATTAAGAGCGACAAATTATTTTTTAAATATTAAATATTAAATAAAATATTAAAATATTTGAGATGTTACAAGATCGACATAATCTTCATAGAATTACATTTTGAAAATGAACAAACTAAAATAAAATTCATTTTAATTAAATACTCATTATTAATTATTTTCAAAACTGAGCCGCATCAGAGGGATCAAAGAGCCGCAAGGGTTACCGACCCTTGTGTTAGAAGAAAAGGGTTCAGAACCCTGTCCATGTAGGCTCTGGTCTACAGCTTTACTGTCAATGTAGTCTCTGGTCTACAGCTTTACTGTCAATGTAGTCTCTGGTCTACAGCTTTACTGTCAATGTAGTCTCTGGTCTACAGCTTTACTGTAGTCTCTGGTCTACAGCTTTACTGTCCATGTAGTCTCTGGTCTACATCTTTACTGTCCATGTAGTCTCTGGTCTACAGCTTTACTGTACATGTAGTCTCTGGTCTACATCTTTACTGTCCATGTAGTTTCTGGTCTACAGCTTTACTGTAGTCTCTGGTCTACAGCTTTACTGTAGTCTCTGGTCTACAGCTTTACTGTAGTCTCTGGTCTATATATTTACTGTCCATGTAGTCTCTGGTCTACAGCTTTACTTCAATTCAATTCAATTTTATTTATAGTATCAATTCATAACAAGAGTTATCTCAAGACACTTTACAGATAGACCAC
>NC_048414.1:249664-251166 GCF_013103735.1 Etheostoma cragini | reverse complement strand
TTAATGACTCCCGGTTACGGCAATCGGAGGTTACGAAGATTAATGTTGAATCGGTGTGTACATACGCGAAGTCAATGTGGGACACCGTAGTTTTCTCTGGACCACTGCCAAATCTAACCAGTGATGACATGTATAGCCGCATGTCGTCATTTCGCCGCTGGCTATCGAGGTGGTGTCCAGATAATGATGTGGGCTTTGTGGACCACTGGCAGTCTTTCTGGGGAAGACCTGGTCTGATTCAGAGAGATGGCATTCATCCCACTTGGGATGGAGCAGCTCTCATTTCTAGAAATCTTGACAGGTTTATTAGTGGACCTAATCCTTGACAATCCATATTTGGGACCAGGAGGCAGAGTCGCAGTCTAACACACTTCTCTGCTCCTTTACTACGGGAGTTACCTAGTCAAACCCCCATAGTGACGGTGTCTGCCCCTCGACCACAGAAATTATTTAAATCAAAAGTAAACAGAAGAGGAGCTGTGCATGAAAACCTCATAACAATTGAAGCCGCACCTGCAATAGTGCAAAAGAATAGGAGAATTAAATGTGGACTCTTAAACATCAGATCTCTCTCTTCTAAAGGGTTACTAGTAAATGAATTAATATCAGATTCTAATATTGATTTATTTTGTCTTACTGAAACCTGGCTGGGTGATGGAGAATATGTTAGTCTAAATGAATCCACCCCCCCCAGTCATATTAATACTCACATTCCTCGAGGCACAGGCCGAGGAGGTGGAGCGGCAGCCATCTTGGATTCTAGTCTCCTAATCAGCTCTAGACCTAGACTAAATTATAACTCATTTGAAAGTCTTGTTCTTAGTCTTTCACCCAAGTTGGAAATCAATGCAACCAGTTCTATTTGTTATAGTGTACCGAGCACCTGGTCCAGACTCTGAATTCTTAACCGAATTTGCAGAGTTTCTGTCAAACTTAGTGCTAAAAACGGACAAAGTTATTATTGTAGGGGATTTTAATATTCATGTGGACGATGAGAATGATAGCCTTAGCACTGCGTTCATCTCTCTATTAGATTCTATAGGCTTCTCTCAAAGTGTTCATAAACCTACTCACCGTTTCAACCACACCCTCGATCTTATTCTGGTGTATGGTGTTGAAATTGAACATTTAATAGTGTTCCCACAGAATGCCTTCCTATCTGACCACTGTTTGATAACTTTTGAGTTTATACTGCTGAACTACACGCCATTAGGCAAAACCTTCTATACAAGATGTCTGTCTGATAGTTCTGTAGCTAAATTTAAGGATGCGATTCCGTTAGCATTCAATTCATTACCAAGTCAAAAAGTAACGGAGGACTCCTATGCTATTAGTCCCTCCCAAATCCATCATTTTGTTGATAGTGCAGCAGGCTCGCTACGAATGACTCTCGACTCTGTGGCCCCTCTAAAGATCTCTCTCTCGAAGATCTGGCGTTCCACCAAATTAGAAAATTCTCGTTTAATCTGGCAAGATAGTCTTAAAACGTATAGGAAGGCCCT
>NC_048414.1:248428-249564 GCF_013103735.1 Etheostoma cragini | reverse complement strand
TAGTCTCTGGTCTATATATTTACTGTCCATGTAGTCTCTGGTCTACAGCTTTACTGTCCATGTAGTCTCTGGTCTATATATTTACTGTCCATGTAGTCTCTGGTCTATAGCTTTACTGTCCATGTAGTCTCTGGTCTATAGCTTTACTGTCCATGTAGTCTCTGGTCTATAGCTTCAATATCTATGCTTCTAGAAAATAAAAATGTTTAAAAGGCTCAGTCTTCCTTGTCTTTACTGCATGTCACCACACACCCCTCTCTGTCTCTCTCTCTCTCTATCTCCCTCTCTCTCTCTCTTTCTCTCATTCCCTCCCTCTCTCTCTCTCTGTCTCTCTCTCTGTCTCTCACTCTTTCTCTCTCTCTCTCTCTCTCTCTCTCTCTCTCTTTTCTTTATTGTCTACAGCTGTCCTGTCAAATAAAGACCTAATATGCACTAAAAACTAAAACAAATCTGTGTGGAGCCGCAAAACATATTTGAGTTTAAAATGAAGGTAGATTATCTCTGCAGATCAAGGAGCAGTAATCCTAACCCGGCAGCGTTGGCTGCAGTCTCCTGGACTCCCTAGTCCTTCTGTTGTTCAGTACGTCAGGTAAAGCTTTGTGTTTCAGAGAGATTGTTATTATAATTTTTCCTCTGTGTGTCCCATCCTCCTCCTCATTAAGAAAAGCTTTCTGTTTGCCACATGAACTAGATTAACAGAAATGGATAAAACATTTTTTTCTCACTTCCACTCTGATTCCTTCACATCTTTGATTTTATCAGGTGAGTTCTCTGAGATTATCTGGAGCTCTCTAGGCCAGATGTTAATATTAATGATTTCATAAAATAAGTAAAACTCTCATCAGTTCACCTGAAGAAGATGCATCAGACGCCACGAATATTAGTACACAGAAGTGGGACCAACAAACTCAATGTAATACTGAAAGATATGTGGAACATAACTTGGTAGTTTACATATATATATATATATACTGTATACTGGACAGTACTCAGCATGAGTGGAAACACCCTAACCCTGACTAAACAGAGGAGTAATGATCTGGACGCCAGATGTTAATATACAGGGGCATAAGTATACACCCCCTATGTTAAAATACAGGGGCATAAGTATACACCCCCCTATGTTAAAATACAGG
>NC_048414.1:240291-248328 GCF_013103735.1 Etheostoma cragini | reverse complement strand
CTATGTTAAAATACAGGGGGCATAAGTATACACCCCCTATGTTAAAATACAGGGGCATAAGTATACACCCCCTTATGTGTGTGTGGGGGGGGATTGGGGTTTATTGATAAAGTCTCATCTGATATTTAGAGTTTTTAATTAAATAAATACATTTCTTTAACAGGGAAGCTGTGTGGAAACAGGAATATTACATTGTATATTATTAAATAGGCTACATTCATTCATTTAAAAAGAAGAAAGAGAAAACCTGCATTCCAGTAGTCATTAGTCGTTACTTGTTGTTCTTCTGTCAAGACCACACCCCCCACAGTACACAGGCAACCTGTCTCAGGCTGCTAAACCTTATATAAGCAGGTCATTGGAGTCGTCAGAACACAGCTTCAGATCCTTCTTTCATCCTCTCATAACTAACAATGGTGAGTCTCTGCTTGGACATGAACGTTGGAGAATTACACCGCTTTATGATTCACTTCTTAATGTTGTTGTGTTGTAATATTCCTTTTATTTATGACTCCATCAGGCTGATGTTGAACTGGAGAGGTGAGTCCAAACCACCGAGACATGTTATTGTAGAAATGTATATCTTCAGATTATTATAGAGGTTTATCTTCAAGAGAAACTAAATGTGAAGAAAATGAAATGGGTGAGAATCGTATTATCTAAAGTATGTTTGAATGTAGTATTTAGAATAGAATATAAAGTATTTATTGTCATTATACACATGTGCAGTACCAGTGTAACGAGATTAAAGTAACCTCTCTAAAGGGTCAACACGAAGGCATTTAACATTTATGTATTTAGATATATGTATCTACTGTATGTTTGATATACTTAACCAGGTTATCGCTGCATTCTGCTTTTTAATTCTCCATTTTCATGTTTATTATTTTAGAGAAGAAGATTTACTGGAGGAGGCAGAGCCTTTCTGCTTTAATGCTTTCATGATTATCACTGAGATGGTTTCAAGGAATAGAGAAGTAAATGAGACCCAGCAGAGAGATGCTACGATATTAGTGGACGAGGTATGTCCGATAGAGATGTTTTAATAAAGAACCATAATCCATGACCCTGTCAGTGTGTGGACCCCCTCAGCTTCTCAGTCCAGCCTGTTCTCATCATGTTTAGCTCCTCGTTAACTACACTCTACCCGGCGTCACATGACCCTATAGACCTGTTTCACGGCAGACATGTTGACATGTCCTAGTAGGAAAAGCGCAGGTGTGTTCCAAACCTTAACGATGGCTGCATTCCACTATGAAGAGGCCTGGAGTTGAGCATGCTGACTCCCTGAAACCCCTCACTGGGTCACTAGATGGAGTTGAGCCATTGTTGAGGTTATCACCTTCAGCTGTGCTCTTCCTTCTACAACAAGCCAACGTGTCTGCTGTGTAAAAGGTCTGTTTCATATTCTTAGGAATTTATACATAACTTAGGCTATCGTAGTAACCCGTTCAGGAGAATGTGTTGCTCGGTTACACACAACACACACACTGACAGGTCTCTCTGACCTCTCTGTGTTTGGACTTCACAGGTTCTTCACAGTATCTTTGTCTTGGGAAAGATCCACACGCCGCCATTTTCCCCAGAAGAGATTCTGAGTGATGCTGAAATTCTAAGTGCATTTAGGATCCAATACCCTCGACCTTTTGCCCTCTATTCCTCTGAGTTACCCCGGCGGAGTCCATTTTCATGTGTGCTCGACATGGTAAGAGGATTCTTTCTCAAACGATAACACAACTCTTCTTTGTAAAGTTGTGAAGAGTTGCTACTTCACCTAAAAACGTCTCCACGTATTACAGATTGTTATTAATCTCTCAGTAGAGCTGTGCTAGTGATAAAATAATAATAATAATAATAACAATAATAATAATAATAATAATAATAATAATAATAATAATAATAATAATAATAATAACAATAATAATAATAATAATAATAATAATAATAATAATAATAATAACAATAATAATAATAATAATAATAATAATAATAATAATAATAATAATAATAATAAACCACTGATGGTGATTTTAAGTTTAGCAACGGAAGAGAAAGATTAATCTGCTCATTACCTTCAAACAGGAAACATATGAAGGTAATGTTGATTATTTAACTACTTTCACTGTTTTTTATCTTCATTAAATGCAACATCTTACCAAAGTTAACGAGAAACCCTGATTTATGTTTATTTATTAATAGTGACTAAAATAAGCGTGATTATGATTGTTCCATGATCGAGGAACATTAACCGACACAAAGCAGGACTCGCTGAATGGTTGGAGCTCCAGCAGCTCGGTAATATTTGGGATTTCTTGCAGGTTGTCGAGCAGAAGGGACGAGACAACGAAAGAGAAATTAGAGAGGAGCTACAAGAGCTTGTCGGCAGACTGGTGAAGAGTGGTACCATCAGGCCTCTGGTCTCCAAAGCCCTCAGTGTCTCTCAGAGTGAAAGCAACGGTCCAGTCAGGTACTACGGAGTCTCCATGTCCGCTTATGATGAAGCAAAGACAATCCTGATTGGTGCTTCCTGTCTCAGCAGCTGGGACAGATATGTAGCTGATGCAGTGATGACCTTCTATCCAGAGCAAAGTGATAACTCTTTAGATCCATATGATTGGCCATTTGTCAGAAAGCCATACTTCGATGGAACCTTCAGAGTTCCTGAGCAGGTCTGGTGTCAAACCTTTGATCTCTATAATGGAAGAATAATGGATCCCTGTTTTTCATGTCATCAGTTATTCGGTTTGACAACAACTAGAGAAAGGGTATTCTCCCATGGCAACTGTTCTGAAGCAGAAAGTCTGAGCAACTTGTTTCAGGGTGATGCAGCAGTTAGAGCCCAAATACAAAGACCACCTGGTGGCGACAGAGCGAGGGCTGAAACAAGCGTCCGTGATGCGCTCAGATGTTTTGTGCAGGACTTTGACGGATTTACTGAATGGGAAGCTCGTTTCTACACCCCACAGGAAGTCAGATTTTAAAAGGGGGGGGGGGGCTGAATCAGTGCTTTTGTCCCAATTTGATTTGTTGCCGATACATGAGCGTGAATTTCATTTATTGTGATTTGATAATACTGTCACTGCACGATGTGAGTTGAGAGCAGATTTGAGTCGCGCATGCGTCACTTTGCAACCAATAGCATACGAGATGCTAGCGAGAGACTTCTGTAGTTTCTGAAGTAGCCTCTGAGATGCTAACGAGAGACTTCTGTAGCGTCTGAAGTAGCCTCCGAGATGCTAACGAGATGCTAACAAGATGCTAACGACAGACGTCTGTAACGTTAACCCAGTAAAAATGGACCTACTTAATGAAGTT
This sequence comes from Etheostoma cragini, assembly GCF_013103735.1. NCBI lineage: Eukaryota > Metazoa > Chordata > Actinopteri > Perciformes > Percidae > Etheostoma > Etheostoma cragini. The sequence continues at coordinate 245,013 of NC_048414.1, read as the reverse complement.
GGTTCACTGCTAGCTTAGCTACAAGCTAGCATCAAACACAACAAAGGCTGTCTGTTGAATGGTGTTTTGAGCTAACGTTAGCATCAATCAACCATAGATAGCTAAAATGAAATGATTCCCATCTTCTGTTATTGTTTGTAACGATAAACTTTATTATTTCATGGATTTTACTAATTTCAGTATGACAGTTGTGTCGTTAACCGTTTAAATCTGAGCGCAAGACTCAAATCTGCTCTCAATGTTGATTTACCTTTTAAAGAAGAACAAAACATGGATCTTCTGCTTTTGTAGTGATTGAATATTAAATATTGATGAGAACACTTCATCTGGTCCTTTATTACCCGTGAAGATGATTCTTTATTAAAGTGTAGACCTGGTTAATGAGCGTGGAGGTCATGTGATCACAGCTGTTACCATAACAATAAAGATATGAATGCATGGATGTGTCCAGCCGGTCCTGTTGGACCTGATGTTCTGACTCGTCTTCCATCTTCAGGGTGGAGTCTCTTTGGGAATCTTCAGATCAAATAAAATGAAATGTGTGAAGTGTTTGAGTAAAGCATGCCAGGATGTAAACAATACATGTATCATGTTGTTTACAGTAAAATGATGGTGATGAAAAGTGGTTCATAACTTCTTTTGATTTGATCTCCTCTCCTCGTCTCTACAAGTCATTCTCTTCCTCGTCTTGCACTTCAATGTTCCCTTAAACACAACATGTAAACAACCTGCATGTAAATCTCCCCTGGTTGAAAGGTGAGACTATCAGCATCACTCCTGTTTTCTTTAAAAAATCAGCTGACATGTAGGTCTATCACACATGAAAACAAGAAGCTTCACCAGTGACCACAGTAAAGAACCAGGTGGAAACTATTCCAGGGCAGACACGTTAACACAAGCTGTCACCTCGTCGACAACACAACGCTGTACAAACATCATGCTCTTCAAACCAGCATTAAACATGAGGTGGAAAACTACTTGTTCTTTGCTTTTTACCTGATTTATTAAACAATCAAAGGAAGCAGTGTTGTAATGTTAAAAAGGACAAATACTTTTTACTATACTTCAGTAGAAGTATCACTTCTTTACTTTGATATTTATTCTATTGGAAACTTTCACTTCTAATCCAATACATTTCCCCTCAGCATCTTCGTTACTCGTAAAAAAATAAGAAACATTTATCGTGTAGAGCAGTGGTTCCCAAACTTTTTTAGCTGAAGACCCAAAAGAGAAACTCGGTGTCTCCCCGGGACCCGAATTTACAAAAATACACCATGAATCATTGTAACAAATACATATTTAAACTGTGGACAAAAGACGGAACAAACCATGAATGTAAATGTATATGAAGTATATTTATTCCATTATAAAAGTAAACAAAAACAGAAAAGGTCTCTATTCTTCTTTCTGTGTCTCACTCCTTTCTCAACTCACTTATCCCCTCCTAGGATAAGAGAAGAGAGAGAGACCCCCCCCAAAGTATCTGAGCTTAACAGACCAGTGTAGCCAAAAAGAACGCTCATTCCCATAAGATTAATATGTATTTTACTGCCAATTGGCGACCCAATAAAACGGGTCTGCGACCCATTCTGGGTCCCGACCCTAAGTTTGGGAAACAGTGGTGTAGGGTAACGTTGCAGCACGGTACAGCTGCTGTCGTGGTCCTGCTGCGCACCGTGCTACACCCTGCACCACTACTATTATTACTTCTAGTCATAGTCGTAGTCAGTGTGATACTCATCCCCCATACTTATTCTTCATCTTCCGCCACATTTGTCCTGCTACTAGTCCCGGAGCGTTGCCAACACGTGCACACACAATACATCAAAACGTGGGTAATGATCGGGAATGGTGTGCTATGACTTTTCTAAGAGATGCCGCGCGGTTTTACCAAAGTTGGCAAAAAAAACGAGTAAAATTTCTTATAGACTTGAATGGGAAATGATTGGGAAATCGCTCAACATCGCTCAAAACGCCCCCTCTTTGGGACCATGCTGTATTGCCATACTTTAACGTAGAAACATGATTAAAAGTTTAAATCGAAGACAAGACTTTGGTGTTTATTGGGCTGAATGGGCGTTCAGATATCAAGCACGGTTTCTCCCAAATCCCCGTTTACGTATCATCCCGTTTTCAGACCGTCTCAGATTTTCCAATGTGTGTGTATGTGGTGGATGGGGAGAGTTAGAGTGGAGGACAGAGTGGGGGGGGCTGCGGTAAGGATCTGTGGAAGTTTCCCAAACAAATGTCTTTCTCTCCTCCAGTTTTAACTCTTCAGATATCATGGTTGGTCTAAATCGGTCGCAGACATGTAACTGTGGAGTCTATTGGACGTTAACGTTTGGCTGTGATCAGATAAACTGTTGATAGAAACTATGAAAAATTATACCTGGAAGGAGGCAGAGGGTTCCTTGATTGTAACCTGCTCTGTGTCGCTGATCTTTGACCCACAAACATAAACAACACATCAATGCGTTCACCAGACTTTAATTTCTCTGCTGATGACAATATTTCGCCGTTTAGACCCACGGTTTTTTACATTTAAGAACCAACTTCAGAATTATAATCTTCATTAAATGGACATTGAGTATACAGGGTCCTCGTATGAAGAGGTCCCACAAAAAAACCAGCATGATGTGATTGTTTATTATTGAACCCTAAGTGTAGTATAAAAATGTCCGCGCTGCACTCTGAATCTGGCTCAAATGAATTTGCATGTTCTTGCAGGCTGGGAACATAAATAACTTTAATTAAAACTTCCTCCACGATCGCCCCGTTGTCACTACACAATGTCTTATTGTTGGGGAAAGAATTTTAATTGAAAGTCTTCAATTAAAATTTGGATCAGGTCTTGAATGTAGGACCAGAAAAGTTATTTAGGAGTAAATATGGACAGAGGACACTTTTACAAAGCCACTTGATGTCCACAAGTTAAGTAATGTCCTGCCAGTGAAAAACAGGAAGGTCTGTTAAGTACACGATGTAAGATAGTACCAGGAGACAGAACCCGGCACACGTCCAAGTACACGATGTAAGATAGTACCAGGAGACACGCCCAGTGTGACCGGTCGGTGCAGTTTACAGAAACTGTTCCATTTGTTCTGATTCTCTGAACTGTTTCCTGATTGAATATTTCTGCTGTGAATAACAAAGCTGCAGAGGAATGAAGCTACGGTTGAACAGCCACACCTTCAAAATAATATGTTGTCAGGGGATGTTATCTAAGACGTAAAAGGTTAAAGGAAGTTTCACCAACACTACCAGTCTGTTCTGGGAGCTCATGCAAAACATTAGCAAACAACAACGCAAATGCACGACCTGCTTGATTTGGTTTTATATTATGAGCATATAAAGAAAGAAGTGGAGCATGTGTCTTCCTCCTGTTCTTGGCCCATGTGTCACCCTCCTCTTGGTACCTCTCACCCTTGGTGTTTATTAGTCTTTGTCTTCCCTTTGTCAGGGTGCTGTGTTGTGTTGTAAGGTGTAAGCCCATGGTTTTTAGGGCAACTCCCTTCCCTTTCCCGGCAGTAACATATGAAGCCACCCTGTCATCAGAAGCTTGATGTTTTGTTTTTTAACCCCATCTTCATTATCTTTGCTCTCTCTTTTTCCTCTCTGTTTTCCTCACAGCCTCACTTAGTAAAACATTATGTAAATGAAAAATAATCTGTGTGTAAGAAAACTTACCTCTCTCCAAAGCGCTCGAGTTAGTGGGACACAAGCAATCGGACCATGGAACACCTTTCATTAATTGATATATTATTCTGTTCCTCAAGACCGAGAACCATGCCTTTTCCATCAGTTGTCTTGTTAAGAATCTCACGGATATTCTATAAAAATTATTAATGAACAGAGAAAGAAAGTATACACATACATATGAATATCATGACTATTGTCCTCCAATCAAAGTGAAGCTTTTAAAAAAGCTTCTCACTCAATTAAAACTAGGATATTCAAGATAAATAAGTCCAAGATTTAAATTCTAACTTTAGCATAGTTATGTATTCATTAATATGGAGACTATACTCTAAATCCTGACTGAAAATCCTCAAATAAGCATAGCAACAGCTTATTTGAGGATTTTCAGTCAGGATTTAGAGTTAGAGGATTTATAGCACAGAGACAGCACTTGTGAAAATTACTAATGACCTCCTAATTGCATCAGACAAAGGACTTATCTCTGTACTTGTGTTATTAGATCTTAGTGCTGCATTTGATACCATTGATCATCATATCTTATAACAGAGATTGGAACATTTAATTGGCATTAAAGGGACTGCTCTAAGCTGGTTTAAGTCTTATTTATCAGATCGATCTCAGTTTGTTCATGTTAACGATGAATCCTCTGTGCACGCCAAGGTTAGTCATGGAGTCCCACAAGGATCTGTGCTCGGTCCAATCCTGTTCACTTTATATATGCTTCCTTTAGGCAGTATTATTAGGAAACACTCCATAAACGTTCATTGTTATGCAGATGATACTCAGTTATATCTATCAATCAAGCCGGATGAAACTAATCAGTTAGCTAAACTTCAAGTGTGCCTTCAGGATATTAAAACCTGGATGACATGTAATTTTTTAATGTTATCCATCCATCCATCCATCTTCGACCGCTTATCCGGTATCGGGTCGCGGGGGCAGCAAGTCCAGCAGGGGACCCCAAACTTCCCTTTCCCGAGCCACATCAACCAGCTCCGACTGGGGGATCCCGAGGCGTTCCCA
>NC_048414.1:238015-240191 GCF_013103735.1 Etheostoma cragini | reverse complement strand
GACACACACACACACACAGAGACACACACACACACACATATACATACACATATACACACACATACACACACACACACACAGACATTATTTTAAATCCTAAAATAAATAAATGAGTCAATTACTAAATAAATGTATAACTAAATGTAAATATAAACATATAAATGAAGCTTTTATTTCTTCATTTCAGTAATATTAAATTAAACATCATGTAGATCCATATAGACTCAGACCTTCAGTCCTCTCTGGGTCTGGTTCTGGTTCCGCCATCGGACCCAACCAGCTGGTCCCCGACCTGCACAACATCAACAGCATCAGGTACTGCTGTACACGTACTAATACACAAACACACACACACACACACACACACACACACACACACAGGTCCGTATGGGGACTTGAACCAGCAACCCTCCAGTTCCCAACCCAACTCCCAAGGTTTGAGTTTTCCCTTCAATGACGTTAAAACTGAAAGGAACGTCTAACCTTCACCCTGAAGAAGAAACAGGGTCTGGTCCTAGACCTCCTGCAGGTCAGAGAGACGTAGAAGAAGAAACAGGGTCCGGTCCTAGACCTCCTGCAGGTCAGAGAGATGTAGAAGAAGAAAGAGTGAACATGTGCAGCGTTTGAAGAGAGAAGAGGAAGTTCCTCGGCTGATGGACTCAACGGCCGACAGGAACAGGAAGTGAAAGAGAAGAGAGAAGTGTGCTGGGGAGCGTTTGTTCTATGGCTCCATGAAACCAGCCGGGTGGAGATAACATTCTCTTAGTCTTATTCTCTCTTCTCTTCTCCTCTTTACGCCCCCCCCAGTCTGGAACTGCTCCTCCTCTCACACACAAACACACACTTAGCTGATGAAGGTCTGCAGCAATACCAGTATCATCTCTGTCAGGTCCTGGTCTTGTGTTAAATCAAGGCAGTATGTAGGGTAGCCTAACAAGCTAGACCCACATCCAGAGGATTGGATGCCACTGAGTCCTGCTTGGTTTTCACTTCGAATGACGTGATGTTTAATGGTCCTTGGACCCTGCTGTTGAACAAAGTGGTCCCTCTTAACATCAGAGATCTGCCTCTGTTTGATGAATGACGCCAGTCCCAGATGGAGGCGTGTCTGTGAAAACCATGGTCTGCCCCGCCTCCCCCTAGTGTAACTACATTACTGATTATATGATTAATGGATCTTTGTTTTGTTTGAAGGATTTAATCCAGCAAACTAAGCTTCAGAAAGAAAGACCTCCTCACATCACAGGACCACTAGGGATGGACTCACCGCAGGACCACTAGGGATGGACTCACCGCAGGACCACTAGGGATGGACTCACCGCAACACACAAGACAGCAACACAAAAGACAGCAAAACACAAGACAGCAACACACAAGACAGCTACACACAAGACAGTTTTGGGGACAATAGGGAGGAAAGAGTACACGCCGGTACAGATCCTGTACCAGGAAGCAGTCAGAACCAGCAGGAATAATCCCTGCACCCCCTCCACCGTCTGTCTCCTGAAGACAACCTCCTGCCATCAGGGAGAGGACGTGTGCCGAGACGTCCGTCCAGCTGCTTTCCTCCAACGAGACCTCCGTCCAGCTGCTGTCCTGCAACGAGACCTCCGTCCAGCTGCTCTCCTGCAACGAGACCTCCGTCCAGCTGCTCTCCTCCAACGAGACCTCCGTCCAGCTGCTCTCCTCCAACGAGACCTCCGTCCAGCTGCTCTCCTCCAGCAGTAAATCTCAGCCCAGCAGAGCCAAAGGTGATAAAGATCCCAGGCCGTTTTACACATTGCATTTTAAATGTTACAGTTACTGATTAAGACATCATGTTGTCTGTTCAGTCATGTGTGTCCTTTTATGTCCAAAGATGTCATCATGGATCTGATATTGTTGTCTTGATGTTGATTTCATTATATTTTTTTCTGTTAAGTCTTTGTGTTATGAAGCAACAGATTGTAGCACTCTGCCTAAGACAGATGTCCCCTCGGGACAATACAGTCCATTCTACCTGTCTTCTTCTTTCATTAAGGACTTGTTGATTTGAGAGCAGCAGTTCTTGAAAGAAATCACAAGATGGCGCTGTCGTCTCATGGAAAAGAAAAGGGAAAGCCTGATAATAAAGAATTGCAGTAATCCAGCCTAGAAGTAACAAATGCATGGACTAGTTTTTCTGCATCATTTTTAG
>NC_048414.1:236317-237915 GCF_013103735.1 Etheostoma cragini | reverse complement strand
TGTAATGTTACCTGTGTGTCTCCAGGTGTGTCTCCAGGTGTGTGAGGCCTGTAATGTTACCTGTGTGTCTCCAGGTGTATGAGGTCGTGGTGATGCGCTCCGGCAGCTTTGACTCCCACCGCGTGTCGGTGGAGCGCCGCTACAGCGACTTCTCCCTCCTCCACCACGACCTGCTGGCGGAGTTCGGCGGCGAGTTGGAGGACGTCGTTCTCCCGCCAAAACTCCTGAGTGGGAACTTCAGCGCTGATGTCATCTCTAAGCGCCGCCTCGCCCTGCAGGACTACCTGGCGAGACTCTACGCCACCCGCTGCGCCCGCCACGCCGCCCGCTTCGCCCGCTTCTTCACCGATCCGGAGCAGAAACGGGCGCACGATCTCCTGCGGGGGGGGCGTTTCACGCTCGCCGCGCAGCAACTGCAGAGCGTCTTGGAGCTGGAGGAGAAGCTGTTGCCGTGGCAACACCCGGCCCTGAGCGTGCCCACGCTGGCCGCCCTCGCCGTGTGTCACCGAGACCTGGAGGAGGCGGAGCCGGCCTTCGCGGCGGCGCAGAGGGCGCTGCCGGCGGCCCGGCGCTACGGGCTGAAGAAGTACCGCGCGGCGCTGCTGGAGCTGCTGGTGGACCTGGGGTACCAGCTGGGACGCCCCACCGCCACGCTGCAGCACGAGCTCACCGGCCTGAGGGACGCCGAGAGGGGCGAGGCCACCGCGCGCTCGCTGAAGGAGATAGTGGTCCAGAACTTCACCTGAGTGAAGAGGTAGAGGACCGCAGGGCGCTGGGACTCAAGGTCTTGGACTCGAGTCTGGACTTGGACTTGAGTCCGGACTTGAGACCCCTTTTCCTACATCTGGAGTGAAGTATTTTGTCATTTAGTTGCTCAAATAGAACTAAGAACTAAAAGTACTAAAAGTACTAAAAGTACTAAAAGTACTAAAAGTACTAGTACCTACTGTAGTAGTATCAGTTCTACCTTGCTGTCCTGGTTTTGGACTTGTTCTGGACTTGACTAGTCCTGATCTTGGACTTGTTCTGGACTTGACTAGTCCTGGTTTTGGACTTGTTCTGGACTTGACTAGTCCTGATCTTGGACTTGTTCTGGACTTGACTAGTCCTGACCTTGGACTTGTTTTGGACTTGACCAGTCCTGATCTTGGACTTGCTTTGGACTTGACTAGTCCTGGTCTTGGACTCGCCTTGGACTCGACTAGTCCTGGTCTTGGACTCGCCCTCCTACACCTGCGATAGCTGCAGCTGATTGGACGAAGGCGTCACGTGGGTCTGTCTGCTCCAGGAAGTGGAAACAGACCATAATGGCGGCTCGTTCACGATCTCTTATTCTATGAAAACATTTGAAGAAAAAGTTCATAAATCAATCTTCAGTCCCCGAGTCCCATAATGCATTGCACGGCTGCTCTTATAAAAATGATATATATGTAACACGTTGTCTGTTTCCTGTCCTTCTTCCTCCAGAACACAGTGAGGAGAATAAGTATTTAACACCCTGCTAAACCATAGAGGGTCTGATGTCCACTGTGAGAGACATGTCCACTGGGAGAGACATGTCCACTGGGAGAGACATGTCCACTGTGAGAGACATAATC
>NC_048414.1:234808-236217 GCF_013103735.1 Etheostoma cragini | reverse complement strand
TAATCACTACTTTTAGCGTGTATAGAGCAGCATATCTCCACCAGACTCCATGTAAATAATCACTACTTTTAGCATTTCTCCACATGTAAATGGGTGAATTAAGAGTTTATTCCAACCAGTTTCTTTTCACTTTGAATGAAGTGTGTTATATGATGATAAAATTACTGCTTATTTACATGGAGACGGGTGAGTTTATCAAATGCAATTTCACTGATGTTTTTATGTGTAAAAAAGGATCTTACTCTTTAACAGAAAGGTCGACCTCCTCAGAAATCCTTTCCATAATGTTGTTGGAATAATAACCTGAGTCCGTCAGCAACAACACAACTGTTAGTGAACATAAATACACAACTGTCCTGTTGACTTACATTAGTTTCTTGTTAGAACTGGACCAGGTTCAGAGATTGTTGTCCCATCAGACTCAGAAACACGGAGTTACCCTTTAAACATCGATGACACCAGAGGTAGATTATCCGGACTGTTGAAGGATAAAACGCTGCTCGACGGTCGGCTGCTCCTGTCTGACTTTTAGCAGCAGCTGCGTGGAGCCGCTGCGCATGCGTGGAGCCGAAGCTTGATCTTCAAACTGTCCCGTTTTTTCCTATAGTTTAGTTTGGTGTGTTGTCTCTAAAGCTGTTAATAATGACGGCAGACAACGTGAAACTCTCCAAAAACCTCTTACGCATGAAGGTAAGTAACGCGAGGGGAGATACTAGCCGTGCGTTAGCCAGCGTTCCCTCTCATTCAACGTTCCCTTGACAAATTGGACAATTATAGTTTTCCTACTTTTCGGGAGGTGTTACTAACGGAAGACTTTAACGTTATACATGTTCATGTAAGGGTTGATCCAGGTAATAATTCGGCATTAAATATAGCTCCTTAATGGCTTTTAAATCAAGCAAAATCAACAGAAAACCGGAACCCTACCGTACATTTGGTCGGATTTGTGCTACTATAGAATCCTTCCATTTTTGAGTGAGGTTCTGTACATGAGAGGGACACGTTTTTAGCTGGTTTAATTTAAATAAGCACATATGTAAAGCTAACAACAAGAGGAACCGTTTGTTCGCTAGCGTTAGCTCTCATTCCAGATTCCATTCAGAAATCAGACGATAATGGGTTTCTTGTTTTTTGGGGGATTTTCCAACGAATAGTAAACTGTATTTGAGCCTATGTATGTAGAGTCGGATCCATTTAATTAATCGGCATGTGATTCAGCGAGTTCATGACTTTTATTTAGAGAAAAATCACCAAATACCCAGAACCCCCACTGTCTCTCAGTGGATAGTTTGCTACCACAGAATCCTTAGAGTTTTGAGTGAGGTTCTGCACGTGAGAGGGGCGCGTGGTTTTATATATATATGTGTGTGTGTGTGTGTGTGTGTGTGTGTGTGTGTGTGTGTGTGTAG
>NC_048414.1:232034-234708 GCF_013103735.1 Etheostoma cragini | reverse complement strand
CCCCCTACAGCACGCTGCTAGATCATAACCCCCCTACAGCACGCTGCTAGATCATAACCTCCCTACAGCATGGTGCTAGATCATAACCCCCCTACAACATAGCTGCCCTGCTGAACTCTTCTTCTCTTCTTCTTCAGGTACGAGAGTTTGGTGGAAAGCATGAAGAAGAAGTTTGCAAAGAAGCGCGAGAGAGCGGCGCCAGAAGAAGAAGACGTGAACCGCAACGTGGTGGAAACGAAGAGGAAGTTCCTGAAGCCGCAGGACTGAAGGAACAGGACTCGTCAGACGGTTTTAGGGCTGATTGGATGTTATACATCCGGTTTTAAAGAGATGATCTTTGACATGACTCAGTGTTTTTATAGTCTGGGCTGAAGGATGATGCAGTGTTTTTTTAGTCTGTTGCAAGATGACTCAGCGTTTTCACTGTCTGTAAATGACTGTATTTACAGTCTGTTGCAGGATGACTCGTCATTAAATTCATCGCTCAGTGGATCGTGTGTTTTCTTTATCACAAATCGCTGAAAGCAGAAAGATGTCAAAATGTGCAAAAAACGCACAGTGTTTAAGTTTCAAAACGGCGAAGAAACGTGGAATGAAGCGTCGGTTCTTCGTCTTCATGTTGTCCCAAAAGACGACGTCTGCTCCTGAGACTACTCGGTGGAAACGAGGCTCTAGTCTCGTCATTTAAATGAATGAGCTCTTAAAACTGTATAAAAGAAAGGTCAAAAAAGTGATTTGTTTATGACAACACTATCAGCGCATCCACATGATACAGCCCCCCCAACAGTATCATGTGTGTAGTATGTGTTGTTGACCCACCACTTTTTTGGGGGGGGGGGGAGGAATTTCAATATTGTTTGTTTTCTACACTTTGATTTTGTGTCGATTTTATTCCAATTTGTGTTTTTTTGAATTTTAAATATTTTGTTTTTGAGTCACTTTTTCCAGCGTTTGTATTCTTGTCTGAATTTTGAAATAATTCATCTTTCTCCGTCCAATCAGAAACAGACGCAAAGATTCAGAGAACAACGGGGCTTTTATTGTGGAATGTGGATTAGAGACAGCAAGTGATGTTTAGGACTAATTAAGATACAAACAGAGTTGAATCCTCATTAACCTGTCCAATCAGAACCAGACAAACGCTCAGTAAACAGTGCACGCTACTGTTTCAGCCAATGAGAGAGGAGCACAGGGACGGAGGTGAGGAGGAGGAGACAGGACGCTTCAGGCGAAGTTCTTCTTCAGGAAGTTGATGAGACCGTTGGTGGACGAGTCGTGAGAGCTAATGGACTCAACGCCCTGCAGCTCCGGCTCGATCTGCTTCGCCAGCTGCTTCCCGAGCTCCACGCTGCACGCACACACACACATAATTCACCCAACTACATGTGGAGATATGCTGCTCTATACATGCTAATAGTAGTGATTATTTACATGGAGTCTGGTGGAGATATACTGCTCTATACACGCTAAAAGTAGTGATTATTTACATGGAGTCTGGTGGAGATATGCTGCTCTATACACGCTAAAAGTAGTGATTATTCACATGGAGTCTGGTGGAGATATGCAGCTCTATACATGCTAAAAGTAGTGATTATTTACATGGAGTCTGGTGGAGATATGCTGCTCTATACATGCTAAAAGTAGTAATTATTTACATGGAGTCTGGTGGAGATATGCTGCTCTATACATGCTAAAAGTAGTGATTATTTACATGGAGTCTGGTGGGTTAGTTTGAGGTTTTAAGGACTCACCCCCACTGGTCGTAGCTGTTGATGTTCCACATGACGCCCTGCACGAAGATCTTGTGCTCGTACATTGCTGCAGAAAAGAAATAATCATCAAACATCATTTATTACAGATTTTAAGTAAATTCATTTAAATCACAAAGTATTTTACACGCGTGTTGTGTGTGTTGTGTGCGTATTGTGTGTTGTGCGAGTTGTGCGTCTACTCACCGACCAGCGCTCCCAGCGTGAACGGGCTCAGCTTCTTGAAAACGATGGAGTTGCTCGGCTTGTTGCCTTCAAAGACCTGAGAATAAAATCAGAAATCTGAGACACAGAATCTCAACCAGACTTTGATAGTTTCAGAGTGTGTGTACCTTGTGTGTGTGAGTGTGTGTGTGTACCTTGTGAGGCAGCAGCTTCTCCAGGGCCTCCCCCCTGACGCCCGCCCCCTCCAGCTCTGTACGGGCCTCAGCAGCCGTCTTGCCCCTCATCAGAGCCTCGGTCTGGGCCAGGAAGTTAGCCACCAGGATCTGGAGGGGCAGGGGTCAGGGGTCAGAGGTCAGGGGTGAGATAACACATTGCTACTGTGTTATTACTAATGAGTGATTGACAGACAGCAGACAGAGTGGGCGGTACCTTGTGGTGGAGGTTGTCTCTGATTGGATGCTGAGACTGAGCAGGAATGAGGAAGTCAGCGGGAATCATTCTAGTTCCTGGAGAAGAAACAACTGATGGGAGTCATCTGCAACTGTGTGTGTCTGTCTGTGTGTGTGTCTGTCTGTGTGTGTGTCTGTGTGTGTCTCTGTGTCTCTTTGTCTGTATGTGTGTGTCTCTGTGTCTGTGTGTGGTTGTTGTGTGTCTCTGTGTGTGTGTGTGTACCTTGGTGGATCAGCTGGTAGAAGGCGTGTGTGTGTGTGTGTGTGTGTACCTTGGTGGATCAGCTGGTA
>NC_048414.1:230851-231934 GCF_013103735.1 Etheostoma cragini | reverse complement strand
AGTTCCCAGGACCCAGGACCGAGGACCCAGGACCCAGGACCCAGGACCGAGGACCGGGTACCCAGGACCCAGGACCGGTTACCCAGGACCCAGGACCGGGTACCGAGTTCCCAGGACCCAGGATCAAGTTCCCAGGACCGAGTTCCCAGGACCCAGGACTGAGTTCCCAGAACCGTGGACCGGGTACCCAGGACCCAGGACTGGTTACCCAGGACCGAGGACCGAGTTCCCAGGACCCAGGACCGAGGACCGGGCTTTTGGGGAACTGGGTGCGCACCGCTGGTTGCCGTGGTGACGGAGGCGGTGCAGCAGGCGGGGGGGAAGTGACGTTTGGGAGAAGCGGGCCGTTGGAGTCCGGCTACGCGTCGACTCTGCCGAGATCAAAACGAATCCAAACGTCTCCACTTCAGACGTTTTAACCTCGCAACGTCGACAGTTTCGTCCCTTTTTCAGACTTTTTAGTTTTCACTATCACCACCTCACAATAACCCTCATTTAAATATTGTGTACATGTAATTATACCCAATATTTGAGTTAAAAAGCTGAAATGATGAATTATTTTAACTAAGTGAAGATCAGAGCGTTGGAAGGAATCCATTTTTTTGGTAATCTGGTTAAAAAGTACCTCGTATTTCAGACGCTTATTAACGAGTCAGATCTGACCCGAGGACGTCAGCACGGTTAAATCTGGGAAGTTAAAGCGTGTTAATGTGACGATTACACGGCTCCGAGACCCGCTAACGAGCTGAGGATGTGATAGGAAAAGGACTCCGCTTTGATCTGTCTGTTGCTACGACGACAACCGGCCGAGTCTCGCCGACGTCTACCGGCGGCTCGCTAAAAGTTACTAACGTCAAGACGTGAAACGTCTTCTACACCGATAACAAGACAACACTTAAAGGGAACGTCGGCCATGTTGGTGTTCTGTGTCTGAAGGGGACAGATCTCTGAAACTGGTCCGTTACCGAGCGAGACCACCACGCTGCTGACAGACTCAGATTATTATAACAACATTATGGGATGGATCCCTACAGAGATAGACCTTTTAGTTAAAGAGGAAGATCCTTTTAGTTTAACATGAAA